>NC_056756.1:24326479-24626479 GCF_018687715.1 Carya illinoinensis | reverse complement strand
AAGAAACTGGGAAGGGTCCCATGAAGTCGATGCCCCAACAATCAAATATTTCAACAACCAAAATTGGATTTAATGGCATCATACTCCGGCGGGTAATACCTCCCAACTTTTGACAACACTCACAAGTTTTACAAAATTCATGGGTGTCTTTGAAAATGGTAGGCCAATAAAAACCACATTGCAAAATTTTAAAAGTAGTTTTCTTTCCAGAAAAATGGCCACCACATGCCCTAGAGTGACAAAAAGATATCACACTTTGAAATTCGTTATTGGGAACACATCGTCTAATTATCTGATCTGGGCAATACTTGAACAGATATGGATCATCCCAAAAGAATTTTTTTACCTCCACAAAAAATTTCCTCTTACCTTGTTGAGTCCAAATGTGAGGAATTTCACCTGTAGCAAGAAAATTAGCAATGTCAGCGTACCATGGCACTTGAAATATACCAAAAAGTTGCTCATCTGGAAATGTGTCTTTAATAGGAACTGTCTCTATGGAATCTGAAAGAACAAGTCTAGACAGATGATCAGCAACAACATTCTCAACTCCTTTTTTATCTTTGATTATCAGATCAAATTCTTGCAGCAAAAGGATCCATCTAAGCAACCTGGGCTTTGCATCTTTTTTCGCTAAAAGGTACTTTAACGCAGCATGATCAGTAAAGATGACAATTTGAGATCTGATCAAATAAGAGCAAAATTTGTCAAGTGTAAAAATTACTGCAAGTAGCTCTTTTTCAGTTGTTGAATAATTTATTTGAGTACTGTTTAAAGTTCTACTTGCATAATAAATAACACAAGACTTTTTGTCCTTACGTTGGCCCAACACAGCTCCAACATCATAATCACTAGCATCACACATAATTTCAAATGGTAAATTCCAATCAGGTGATCGCATAATTGGGGCTAAAATCAACATACCTTTTAGCTTTGTAAAAGCTAATTCACAATCATCAGTCCATACAAAAGAATTTTCCTTTGACAATAAATTGCACAAAGGTCTAGAAATTGTGCTGAAGCCTTTGATGAACCTCCTGTAAAAACCTGCATGACCTAGAAAAGATCTGATATCTCTGATGTTCTTTGGGATGGGCAATTTAGAAATTAATTCAATTTTGGCCTTGTCCACTTCAAAACCTTGAGAAGAAACAATGTGACCAAGAACAATCCCTTTAGTGACCATAAAATGACACTTCTCCCAGTTTAAAATCAAATTCTTTTCTTTGCATCTAATCAGCACTTTTTCCAAACGAGTTAAACATTCATCAAATGAGTCACCAAAAATAGAAAAATCATCCATGAATATTTCAACGAAACGCTCTACCATGTCACTGAATATACTCATCATGCATCGTTGAAATGTAGCAGGAGCATTATAGAGTCCGAATGGCATCCTTCGATATGCAAAGGTATCAAATGGACATGTAAAAGTGGTCTTTTCTTGATCTTCAGGAGCAATCTCAATTTGGTTATATCCAGAATAACCATCTAGGAAGCAATAAAATTTATGGCCCGCTACACGTTCAATGATTTGATCCATGAATGGTAGGGGAAAATGATCATTTCTGGTGACAGAATTCAGTTTTCTGTAGTCAATGCACACACGCCAACCAGTAGTAACTCTAGTTGGGATCAATTCATTATCAGCATTCTTAACTACAGTCACACCAGATTTCTTGGGTACCACCTGCATGGGACTAACCCATTTGCTGTCAAAAATAGGGTAAATGATCCCTACATCCAGAAGTTTTAACACCTCTGCTCTGACAACCTCTTTCATGTTGGGGTTCAGTCTACGCTGCATTTCTCTAGAGGGTTTAGAATTGTCCTCTAGATAAATCCTGTGGGTACAAATCAAAGGACTAATACCTTTGATATCAGCTATGGTCCATCCTATTGCTTCTTTGTGTTCAATAAGAACACCAATCAATTTGCTCTCCTGAATTTCATCCAGTTTTGATGAAATGACCACTGGTAATGTCTCTGCTTGACCTAAAAATACATATTTGAGATCAGCAGGTAGAGGTTTCAAGTCGAGTTTTGGTGTTTGCACACTTGAGGGGAGAGACACGACATCATGAGGCGGTAATTCCTCAAAATGTGTTCTCCATTTATTAGTGTCCATTATAGGAGTAGATTCTAGCAAAAAATTCATAGATGCAAGTACAGAATCATCATCAAAATTTGCACCATGAACCAAACAAGCCTCAAGTGGGTCAGAAAAACTTGACAAATCAAATTTATTTTGAACAAGAGTTTGGATCAAATTTACTTCATGCACATCATCATCATCACCAGGTTGTTTACAAATATTGAAAATATTCAACTCCAAAGTCATGTTGCCAAAAGATATTATCATTACACCACTCCTAGAATTTATTAAAGCATTTGAGGTCGTAAGGAACGGCCTACCCAAAATTATAGGAATTTGAGTGCAAATATCAAAGACAGGTTCTGTGTCCAAAACAATGAAATCCACTAGGAAATAAAATTTTCCTACTTGAACTAGCACATCCTCAACTATCCCTCTCGGTATTTTAATTGAACGGTCAGCAAGTTGGAGTGTTACCTTGGTGGGTTTAAGTTCACCAAGACCCAATTGCTCATATACCAAGTAGGGTAGGAGGTTAACACTAGCTCCAAGGTCAAGTAAAACTTTTTCAATTTTAAAATTTCCAATCACGCAGGAAATTGTTGGACAACCCGAGTCTTTGTACTTAGGAAGAGAATTGTTCTGGAGGATGGCGCTTACCTGCTCAGTGAGAAAAGCCTTCTTCTGCACCTTCATCGTATGCTTCACTGTGCATAAATCTTTCAAAAACTTAGCATACGATGGAATTTGTTTGATTGCATCCAACAAAGGAATGTTGATTTTTACCTGTTTGAAAATTTCAAGAATATCAGCATTTTGAACCAACTTGTGAGAATGTTGCAATCTTTGGGGAATGGGGCAGGTATTGGGGCTTTCACAGGCATATCTAATTCAACCTTCTCAAGTTCACCATCACTCTTGGAATTTAAGGAGTTATTGGTCTCATCAACTTTCGTTGTTGAAATACTCTTATCAATTATTTTTCCACTGCGTAGAGTGGTGATGGACTTGGCATGTTCAAATTTTGAATCAGAGGGATTTGAATTTCTTACCTCAAATTTACCTTTGGGATTCGGCTGAGGTTGAGCAGGAAACTTACCCTTCTCTTGAGCATGCAATGCAAAGGTCAAGTCGCTAATAGAACTTCTCATCTCAGTAATGGCCTGCATTGTCTGAGTGTTGATATTTGCTTGTCCCTGCATAAAAGCCTGTAATGTTTCCTCAAGGGTTTTCTTATGTGGAGGCACATAAGGACTAGAAGAAGATGGCCCTTGAGGATTTTGATTTGAATTGGACTCATTCCTCCAACTAAAATTGGGGTGATTTCTCCATCCAGGATTATATGTTTCCGAATAAGGAGAAGAAAATGGTCTCCTATAGGAATTCATGACATTTGCTTGTTCGTGCAACACCTCTTTAAAAGCAAGGATTGTTGGACAATCCTGAGTTAGGTGTCCACTAATCTCACAAATGCCATAATTTTCTTCTTCTTTTTCACTGGCCTTAACCGGATTTACCTTCCTAACCTCCATGGCTTCTACTTTTCTTGTCAGACTTGCTATCCTAGCATTCACATCATCATTTCCTTTAAAAACATACATACCTTCTTGAGACATGGCACCGAGTTTGGACTTATTTGACCGATCAGAACGATCTGTGTTATCCCAAGATTGGGCATTTTCAGCTAACTGGTCAAAATAGTCCAAAGCGTCATCAAGATCTTTATTTAGAAAATCACCGTTACACATCATTTCTACAAACTGACTCATTTGAGATGTTAAACCTTCATAGAAGAAACTAATGGTGCGCCAAGTCTCGTAGCCATGATGTGAGCAAGTTAGCAACAATTCTTTAAAACGTTCCCAACACTGAAAAAATGTTTCATTTTTCTTTTGAGAAAAATTCATAATATTTCTACGAAGAGTGTTGGTCCTATGAGTAGGAAAAAACTTTTTTAGAAATTCCCTTTGCATTTCTTGCCATGTGCCAATAGATCTTGGTCTCAAGGAGTTCAACCAATTCTTAGCTTTTTCTTTTAAAGAGAATGGAAACAATTTTAATCTAACAACATCATCATTGACAGTTTGGTTTTGTAAAGTTGTACAAACTTCTTCAAATTCTTTTAGATGCAAATAAGGACTTTCTGAATCCAAGCCATGAAACTTGGGAAGTAATTAGATTACTCCCGGTTTCAAATCAAAATTTTCCATATTCGTAGGAAAAATCATGCAAGATGGAGTATTTGTCCTTGTAGGCTGCAAATATTCGCGCAAAGTTCTCATTGGCGGATTATTTTGTGCCTCTTCATTTTCTTGTTCGTCATGAACACTACGATTGTCAGCCATGGTATTAGAATGAGAATTTTTAGAATCACCTGACAAGGTATCAACCAATTCTTTTAAAACAATTTCCTCTCTTCTCAATCTACCCATTTGATCACGTTGCCACGAGATCATTCATCATAGAAGATCAAGTACATTCAAAAACTAAAAACAAAATGCAAAACAAGCAAGAAAGTAAAAGAAAAAATTTTGGAACGAGATTACCAAATGGTATGAATATGGAAGCAATGTTACATGCTCTGTTTTCCGTAAAAAAAAATTGTACCTGCAAAAAGAATATGAAAAACAGTTAGCAAAAGATTACTAAAATTTTTTTTTTCTTTTCTAAAAAAAAACAATTATCACACGTTGCAATCCCCGGCAACGGCTCCAAAAACTTGTTGCGCCTAAATTTTGACTCAAATTAATGAACCAAAAATTTAGTGCAGTTTTACCTGCAAGTATACAGGTATTGTAGTATCTTACAGGATCGAATCCACAGGGATTGACTTTTGTGATAAAGGAAATAAATTCAGACAATGAAATGAAATTACTAAAAGAAACGTGCAATCAAATGAAGATTGATAAAATAACTGAATCAAACTAAAATGATAAAATGAATTGATATGGAGAAAGACTAAGGTTTCGACGATCCGTCTAATAATTTATGATATTGTTTCCGATCGATTTACTTCAATTAAACTAGAATAATGATTCCGTTTCATTGGAAGATTTAGCATTTAAGATCAAGAAAAAATAGTCGCTTATGATTGAGCGTGAACGATTGATGATTAAAACATTTACAAATCTATTTGAATACCACAGGGATTCCTCAAGCATTCACTGTATTCGAAAATCACAATGAATCAAGATGAGTATATAGATAATCAAAATATCCAATAATAAAATCTTTCAATCGATCAAGCTCGTAAAATAGATTTTACGTAGATTCGAAAACAATATTTAAATCATTAAACTTCACCTCTAACCTTAGTATGGAAATTTAGCAAATCATATTTATTATAAGTGCTATAGAAACCATATAAATATTATTCATTAGAAAACTAAAATGAAATACAAGAGATACTAGGCAACAATTTAGAAACAACAAAATTTGGAATCTAGTCAACGTCAAAAGAATAAAGCTCACGACGTTACTAAAATGCATAAGACAGAAATTGAAACTATAAGATATTCATCAAGAAGAAGCTGCAGCCCGATGCCAAACGAAAAACATGAAGAAGCAAAAAAAAAATAAAACTCCAACCACTTCAACTCCACGTTAAACTCAAGCACCAATCTCATCATGTTCCTTTCTCCACCAAAATAAATCCTATCCAATTAGATTCCTCCAACCGGGCTACACATCCATCCCCCACATCAACTTCTTTTCACATTAATCTCCAAAGAAAATCTGGAAACTCTTTACACGTCTCCCTCTACCTCTCTACAACCGACCTACACACCCCCCAACTCCAGCAAATCCCCTCTCACCGACCCTCTTCTATTCCAACCATGTATACCTACAAAAATCTGGATGAAGAAGACGCCAGAATTCTCTCTACTCAACTCTAAATGAACTGACTGACACCTTACTTTCTCTCAAATCAAACTTAACCTCAGCCAATTAAATTACTTCAGCCAATTCCTCTCCTGCAAGAGAATTAAAGCTGCCAGTAAAATAATTTCCCCCACGTCCAGCCAACTCAACGTCTTCTCACCCTCTCTATAATTCTGGACACTGACTCCCTCTTTCTAAGCATGCACCTTCTTACCTCTCCAATTCTCTCAACACCCCACGTACCTCTCACCCTTCTATCTCTTACGTAACCTGCCTTCTTTCACTTCCAGAATTTCTTTCACTCACCTGCACCTCACTTTTCAGTAAAATACAAAGACACCTCTCTTCACTTTCCAGCACAACACTAAGGCACCTCACTTTCTTCCACTCACAAGTCTCAACTCTATTCAATTCCAACACATGAATATATTCCAACCAATAAAAACTAAGAAACCGACTTGCTCTCCCACTAAGAAGTCGATTTCCTCCTTTCCCTTTTTTTTCTTCTGAACTTACCTCTTTTTATAGCAAAAATAAATAGCCGAACAACCCCATTCACATTCAATCGGTTTCTTGCATTCACATGTTCTCTCAATTCCAGCTGACCAACTGCACACTTTCAGCACAACATATTAACATTACACGTCTCTCTCTATTCTTGCACCCACCAGTTGCCTTTCTTCTTTCAACTTTTGCACCCACCGATTTTCCTCTTCACTTCCCTTCAATCACGGCACCTCTCCTTCTTTACACACCAACCAACTAATATTCAACTCATGCACCGATTCTTCAATTCAATCAAGCACCTCTTTTCTCTCATCACTCCTACACGTCTCCCTTGGTTGAAAAATTAAACACGACACTTCTGAACTCACCCACTCTCCTATCTCTTCTCTCCGTCCACTTTAGCTGCACCAACTTTCTTTCTTTTTTTTATTTTTTATTTTTTAGCCCACATGCCTTCACGTTTCAGCTCCCTTTTTAGACTTTAATGTTGCACCTCCAAAAATTCTCAAGCCTCTGTGAGTTTTGTTCAACCATGAAGATCACATGCATCTTGAATAATCAAAGGAAGAAAATAACAACTGATTCTTCATTTTGTATCTTCTTTTTCAGCTGCCAAGTACGTCCTTCCTTCCTCTCAACTAGTATGCATTTTTGATCAAAAGTTCCAACCGAATCTCATTTGAATTTTATTTAAACTGAAAATAAGAAGAAAGAAATAACACTCAAAAAATAAATTATCAAAAACAGACTATATATGTGAGGAAATATTGTCCCATTAAATCATAGTTATAAAATTAAGCATAAACATGATATCAATCAATTAAAAATCACAACTCGTATTTATGCTTATTAACTATTTTTCCATCTAAAACCAATAATAGTGTCATGAAGAATTTAAAATACATTGGTTTTAAATAGCTAAAACATGCAATATTTCAGCTCAATCAGAGGTCCTTTGGACCGTCCTATTCAAGACTCCCAAATAGTGGCCTCGTTCCCTGAGATTGACCTTGAGAAAGTTCCCTTGCCTTTGTCCAAGGAGTCTCTTGCCGAGGGCAAGGATTTTCTTGACCAGATTTCTATCCCTGAGTCTCCCATTACTTATTTCCCCAAAGTTGAGATTGTCTCGACCGAGGCCATTTCAGAGGGCAGTAAAGGTGACGACATCATGTCTCTGAAGGAAATAGCGAAGGCAGTGTCATGGGGTGCTGGGGTTTTGGTGGATCTACTTGAGACTGAGGTCGAGGTGCTGTCAGTGGATATCAACAAAGCTTCAGCTGTTGTTGTTGACACTGAGGCTCCATTGCCGTTCACTTACACCATCCTGGCCTTGGCGTAGGAAGACATTGAAGCTGGTGTCAGATTCAGCGAGGATGGTTAGGTCCCAGCTCTTTTGGCAAATGTTGGGGCATCTTTGTCCTTAAGTGACAGCATCTTGACCTTGGTATCGACTAAGGCTAGTGTCAAGGCAGGGCTGAGAGCAGCAAGGGAGATGAGGGAGCCCTCCTCGATCTTGGACATGCGCATCAGCAGTTGGTGAGGCTCCAACAGTCCCCATGGGCCCAACGGTCGAAAAAGTTCCTGAGCATGCCATGCAAGGTGAAGGTAAGGGCAAAAGCTAGAGAGGTCCATCCCTGGCAGAGTTTGCGGGCCGGGGAGGGGGGGTGGGGGCTAAAGCATCGGGGTGTGGTGGCATCCTAATCAAGAATCCTTCTTAGGAAAGGGGGATGCTGCTCTAAGGTCGGCGATAGGTGAGGCCTGTTGGAGTTGAAATAATGTATTAGATAAGCATGGAACTTGGGTTTTCCAGACTAAAAACTACATTATAAATTCTTATTTATACATTATAATAAAAGAAGTGGTTAACACATAACCAAATGAAAATAAAATGTTTATTGGGTCACTGTACACTTAAGTGTTGTTGTCACACACGTTACAGACTTACACCTTACACAAAGAATGTAGATTTCATTCCAGCACAATTCTTTTCCTCTCCCTTAAGTTAACTGACTCTCTGCTTTCCTCCTCTCTAGCCTAGCTTCTAGAAGAACCATGCACCACAAGGAATAGGAGGGAATAACTAACCTCCATGAATCTGCGAAGGAATTCGTGGGAGGTACAACAGAGGATTTGCGAAGGGGAGATAAGAAGGTAGGGAAAATGCAGATGAAGGTTTAGAAAAGTTTTCAGGAAGAACGATTTTGAAGGGATTCTTTCCTACAATTTTTTTAGGGTTTATTATGCTTTCAATTTTTGGATGATGTTGTTATTTCCTTGTTATCTCTATTTAATACACCATGTGTGAGTAAACCATAAACCTAACTAAGGGGATCCTTTAATCAATGGGGTCTAATGGGGGTTTTTCGATTTCCTTTCCTATTAACTTGTTGCCTCAGTTGTTTTATGTCAACTGTGATTCGATGCCATGATTAGGGTTTTCTACCCCTTCTTGGTCCATCGTTGATTATAAAAGGCACAGTGGATGTTTGAGATGTGTAGGACCCTAATCCAAAGTAGCACACTAAATGTTTGGTTTGATATGAAGTTTATTGAGGTTATTCAGAAATTATCTTGTGAATGCATGCATCGTATACATCATCCAAATACTCTATTCTTGATTGAAAAAGTTTTTGAAGGAACGTCTGAAATTTTTAAATTCCTTGAACCCCATCTATGAAGAGGAGCCTCGAATCTTAGGTGTTCAACCAAAAATCTCTTAGAAGTTAATTTCTCTATTTGATTTCTGTAAAAATCGATTCTCAAGTTCCTTCAATCAATTAGCTTACATTTATGTGCATCCAATAAAATTTTTATAGTTTCATTCCTGTTTCCCCTTTGGAAAAAAGAGAACCAAATATTCTTTGGAACACTTAACTTGAAACCCTTGTTTCAAAACCATTGCCAAGGATCTGTCGCTTGGCTACTTCCTTGTCACTCTAGAAGTTTCTTTAGTAAATAATCCATCCTTTCATTCCAGTTTCATAACAGTACAGTTTTGGATCATAAAATGCCTTAATCCCTATGAATTCGATCTTGGGGCACTCACTATACAATAACTGTACACCTTCTGCGCTTGGGAGGCACTTTAATTTTTAATGCTATATACCACACCACCATCCTATTTTCATTCAACTATATAAGATGTGACACATTTATTACCATTGGATGATAAAGAATCATCCAACAAAGGATCATCCAATGATGATAAATATGACACATCCTATACAGTAGGATGAAAGTAAGATGGTAGTATGGTGTATAGAATTTTCCTAATTGGAGAGACAAGACCTGTCTTGATCCTGTTCAAGAAATGGTCAAGAAACTTTGGGGGTTCTTTTCTAAGCTTAGCTATCAACTCTACATTCTTTTTAAAGTTTTCTTGGTGCATTTTCCTTTGACACTAACTTGAAACTTTCTTGGCAGGGTGTGGAGCAATTGGCAACCTTCATCATGGACAATCGAGAGGGGTTGGAAGGCGAGAACCGGGCGCTCCAATCTTTGGCATGGTTGACCTTGCTTCATGCTAAGGAAGAGAGGGAGAGAAAAGAGGAGTTAGAGGAAACCCTCATCAAGGTGCAATTCAACGGGCAACGAAGGTGGAAAAGGATACTCTAGCTTTTTCACCGAAAGGCCAACTTAAGTCTAACTTGGCGAAGTCTTGTTAGGAGGACGGTTCGTGTAGTCTTGAAGTAGCACTCACTAAGGAAGCGAGGTACAACCTTTAGGAATCCTTCAATTGCTAGCAAGAGGAGCTGGAAAAGCTTCGAGTTGAGAATTCGCGGTTGGGGGAGTAGCATGACTCTGATGCTCATGTGTACAAGTGGCTCAGGGGAAGGTACGAGGAGCTTTCCTAGTCCTTCACGAAAAGGAAAGATTCTCTTAAGGCCAAATCCCAGAGAGTGAAGGACTTGGAGTCTGAGAATGCTTTGGCCTGTGTTGGGGAGTCTAGCAAGAAGATTAGGGTGACAGGGTTGGAGTCTTAGCTTACCCGACCGTGTGATAGCCACCCATGAAACTACATCGGAGACCTGTGGTCTCCCTTAGATAATGTTGAAGTCGTCTTTCCCTAACTGTGCGAGGAGTTATCACACTTTCATTTGGTTCATGTTGACGCCTGGTTCTATGGCTACTTGGAGGGTTTGGAGAGAATGAGGAGCCATATGCTCTTGAACCCCCAAAGTAGTGCAAGACCCCCTCTAGACATGGTAGCATTGAAGTAGGTGCCTTGACAAGGAAGAAGCTGATCCTATGTGTACTCTCAACCCCGCTAGCTAAATACTTTCCTCTTATATCTATGTATTAATGGAATTCCTTGTACATGCTTTTCTTTCTGCTTGCATTCTTCTTCTTCCATTTTTTTTTCCTTTTTCCTTTAGCTTTTCATTCATGTGCTTTGGGGACTACACCAAGCTAGGGTTGTATGGGCGATGCCACTTGTGTTGAACAATTGTAAGTAGAACTTCTTCATCATTGCAATCATAAACCTAGATTGTCTTGATCTGTTGCCATTAGTTTGTTGGGGAAGGGGGCTCCTCAGGTGTTAATGTTGAGTAGTAGTGGGATTAGGCCCATATTACGTAGGGAGAGAGGCCAGGATTCCTTAGGCTAAGCCCTCCTATTTGGTCTCCCTAGGGAAGGTGAGTTGTCGGGCAGTTGGGACGTTGTCCTGCTCTTTGTTGTAAGGCAAGTGGGAGATGTTCAATAACTCTGGAAAAACTAAACAAGTTAATGTAACTCATCTCCAAGTGCGAGATTTGCAAACTGAGCTGTTTTACTAGAGATGTGAGGTGCTATTCTTTGGGTGTCTCATTTGGTGGAGGTGGAGTGCAGTGTGAATTTAAGGCATTACTTGTTTTGCATTCCATTGTAGGAAATGGTGTCCTAGAAGTAATGTCTGGTGGTCGAAGGGGTAAGGATGCCTCAGGCTAAGCCCACCCCTTTAGTTCCCCTAAAGAGGTAATTTGTCGAACAACTGAGATGCCATTCTGTCCTTCGACATGATGAGAGTGGGGTAAGTTGTTGGCCAGCTGAGAGGTTGGACTTGCTCTCCTCCATGAATGAGGTTGGGCTGCTGGGGGGGTTGGACCCATTTGTTGACTCTCACGGGGAGGTAAGTTATCAAGCAGTTTGAGACTAGACCCACTCCCCCTCGTTGACATCACAGGGAAGGTAAATGTTGGGTCAGCCTGGTGCTGATCCCACTCTTTTCCATGGCAGAGGTCGGGGTAAGTTTATGGCAGCCTAAAGGCTAGACTCACTCTTCGTTCTAGGAGGAATAAGATGGTCTTAAGGCGTATCTTGCCTTTTTGGGCCTTGTGGGGAGGTAAGTTATTAGGCACTTTGGGATTGAACCCACTCCCGCCTGTTGACGCTCATGAGGAAGGTAAATATCGGGCAGCTGAGAGCTGGTCCGCTCTCCACCACGAGAGAGATAAAGCAGCCTGTAAGCATAACTCATTCCTTTAGGCCTTATGAAGAGGTAAGTAGTCAGCGATGAATATTATCTTGCTAGAGTAAGGAGTCGAGATATGGGTAGGCGAGATGTAATTTGTTTCTAAAAGGTTGTACTTTCATTAATTGAGTTTACACCGTTGGCATTGAAATGTAAATTACAAGTTATACACTTTCTTAACAATAAAACTTTCACAGGGCTCAACGTTCTAGGGGTGTGGCAGCTCATTCCCTTGGGAGTCTTGGAGCCAGTAAGAGCTTGAGCTGTTGTTAGCAGTGACCACTTAGGGACCTTCCCATCGAGGGGCCAACTTCCCTTCTTCTTAGGTAGTTGTTCCTGTTTGTTTCAACATGAGGTCCCCGATCTTGAATGCTCTTGGGCGTACTTGTTTGTTAAAACATCATTCTACTCTCCTCTTGTTGATGGTTGTCCTTACTTCTGCTTCAAGTCTGACCTTCTCTAGTAAGTAAAGTTGTTTCTCTAATCGTTCATTGTTAGACTTTTGCTTGAAGTGTTGTACCCAAGTAGGAGTCCCGACCTCAACCGGCAGCATGGCCTCATGACCGTGAGAGTGAAGGGGGTTTCTTTCATCGAGGTCCTCATTGTGATCCAATATGCTAATGAAACTCTAGGAAGTTTGTCCTCCCAAGCGCCTTTTCTATCATCGACTTTCTTTTTGAGTATTCACATCAATGTTTTGTTGGTTGCCTCCGCTTGCCCATTAGATTGAGGATGTCCTAGAGACGAGTAGTGAAATTTGATCCCCAATTCTTGGCACCAGTCTCGATAATGGTCAGAGTCAAACTATCTCCCATTATCTAATATGATGACATAGGGAATGCCAAATTTGCAGATGATTGTCTTCCACAAGAAGCACCTCGACTTTTACCCACTTGGTGAAGTAATCCACTGCTACTACTACAAATCTTACTCCTCTTTTGCCTGGGGGAGGGGACCTACTAGGTCAATTCCCCACTAGGTGAAGGGCCACAGCAAGGTGAGTGACGTCAGTTCCCTCGATGGGAAAAGGGCACTTTGGAGTAATCTTGACATTTCCTACACTTCCGCATGTACTCCTTGGCATCCTGGAGGGCGCTAGGCCAGTAGTATCCTACCCTCAATTGTGTATTTCTGCTAGCACATATTGGGCTTCTTCGAATGTGACACACTTTAGGAGAGGAGTGGAGTACCTTTTCCTAAACAAGATCCCCTCGAGTAGAGAGAACACGCTACTCTATTCCTGATCTTTCTAGCTTCCCATTTGTTGTCGGATAGCTCGATGGCTTTTCGATAATATCCAACACCCATTTCGAAGTTCCCAGCTTCGCTTCTACCACTTCAATTGCCATTGTGTGTATCTCAACAGTCCTGATCACTATTTGTTCTGGGATAGGAGAATCTTTCTACCTGGACGCCACTCACGCCAACCTAACCGACTTTTGATTCTTAGCTCTCGACACTTGTTGGATTTGAAAGTATCTAAAGTGGGCGTGTTCGGCCTCTATTAGTGTTAGATACTTTTTCAATTTTTCACTCTACCCAGCTAACTCCCCTTGTACTTGGTTGACCCCTACTTGAGAATTGGCATGCACCTCTACTTCTTTGGCACCCAAAGACCTGGCAATCACCAAACCAGAGAATAGTGCCTTCTACTCTGCCTCATTGTTTGCGAGTTTAAATGCCAACGTAATAGCATAATCATGGTCTTTGCCCTTGTCTGTAACAATATGCACCCACACTCCATCTCCAGCCTAGCAAGATGAGTTGTCAACAAAGACCTACCAGGATTTCATGAGAGGTGTATGCTTGACCCTTTCTAAGAAGTTTTTGAATTCTGCCAGCACATTCCCTTTAACAGATTTTGTGGTGCGTACTAGATTTTGAACTAGCTCAATTCCACAGCCCAGTTTGTAAGGTAGCTTGAGGTGTATGGTCTTTGTAGAAACTTCTTCAGGGGATCTTGGTGAGGACCCTTACTGGATGAGCCTGGAAATACGGGTGGAGTTTTCGGGTAGTCACCACTAAGGCAAATTTGGGCTTCTCTAGGTGTGGGTATCTAGTCTTTGCTCCTCGGTAAGCATGACTAGTGTAGTACACAAGCTTTTGGATCCCCATTCATCTCGTATTAGGGCCAAGGAAGCTGCTTGTAGGGAGACTGGTAGGTAAATGACCAAAGTTTCTCCACATCTGGGTTGGCCGAGCAATGGAGGGCTTGTGAGATATTTCTTGAAAGCCTTAAACGCTTGGTCGCACTAGTCATCCCATGCTTGTGCTTTTCTCAATACCTTAAAAAAAGGTAGGCACTTGTCGGTGGAGCTAAACACGAACCTGTTAAGGTCTGCTATCCATCCGGCGAGTTTCTACACTTTGTTTATGCTTCGTGGAGGGGCCATGCGGAGTATGGCTTCCACTTTCTCCAGGTTAGTTTTTATCCAAGTTTTAAAGCCATGAAACCTAGGAATTTCCTAGAGCCTACACCGAAGGAACACTTCACATGGTTCAGCTTCATCTGGTACTGCCTCAATACTATAAAGACTTTACGGAGGTCATCGAGGTGTTGCTTGGGAGCTCTACTTTTGACCAGCAAATCATCCACATAGGTAGACCTCTATGTTTTTCTAGATCTGATTCTTGAACATGTGGTTGACCAGCCATTAGTAGGTGGCCCATCATTTTTAAACCCAAATGACATGGTAGAGTAGCAGAATAATCCCTGATTGGTGATTAATGAAGTTTTCTTCTCATTGTCTGGGTTCATGTGGATTTTTATATCCAAAGTAGGCATCGATAAAGATGAGTATGCAATGGCCCGTCGAGAAGTGGACAATGAAATCAATGTGGGGTAGTGGGAAGCCATCTTTTGGGCAAGCCTTATTTAAGTCGGTGAATTCAACACACATTCTCCACTTGCCATTTTTCCTTTTCACCAACACCACGTTGGACAGCAAGTCTGGGTAATGTGCCTCCGCTATGAAGCCCACCGTGAGTAATCGATTAACTTTTATGGCAATGGTGGTATTCTTCTCAACGCTGAAGTTTTGGCATTTCTAATTTACTCCCTTTGCTTTTGGGTCCACGCTCAGGTGGTGTTGTATGATCTCTGGGTCGATTCCAGGCAAGTCATCATGATTCTAGGTGAAGACATCCTAGTGTTCCATGAGAAGTTGATGCATGGCACACCTCATTTCGAATGTCATCCCACTACCAATCCTGGCCATGGCTTAAGCTACTTGGGTTCAAGGGGATTAACTCTAGTAGCTCATTAGGCTCCACCTTCCTGAGTGCTTGTTCATCTCGGATCTCTTCATCTGTTGTGGTGTGTTCAAGTAGGGCCAGGAGAACCTGGTCATCGTCTAGGTTGTAGACCACATTCACCCTACCATCCCTTGGTTTCAATTCTTGCATGTAACATTCTCATGCCAGGACCTTCTCTCACCAAATTTCACCCACTCCTTGAGGACTCAGAAACTTCATCTTTAACTAGTATGTTAATGTCACCGCCCTTAGCTTGTTGAGGTAAGGTTTTCCAAGTACGATGTTGTATGATGAGGGAGCCTTTACCACTGACCATGACGAAAGCAATATAGGGGGTTCTACCCACCAAGACAAATAGTGTGATGGTCCTGACCAGTTGGACCATGTCCCTAGAAAATCCCTTCAGTGGCATGTGGGCTTAGCTAGTTAGAGTCGGGCAGTATCTATCCCCATCCAAGTGAAGGCTTCCTAGAAGAAGATATATGTAGAGCTGTTGTTGTCGACAATGATCCTTCTAGTGATGAAGTTGGCAACTAACATAGTCACCACCAGGGTGTCATGTGTGGATAGAGGACCCCTTCCTCACCGTCTTCTAAAAAAGAGATGAGAGGGGACAATTTGCTTTTACTGTATTTGGTGGTGGTATTCGACCAAATACACTTCTTAGTATTGTGCTTGCCTAGTGTGCACCTTCCGATTGGATGAGGTCGTGCCACTACCAGTGAATCCCCTCATGATGGTTTTGATTTCTCCCAGTGGCGGTCTTTCCTGATGTGATGCTCAAGGGCGATCGTGCGAGGGTTCCCGTTCAGTTACCCTTTGCCTCAGGCTTCCTTTCCTGCTTGGTCTATCATCCGTTTCTGCATTTCTTTCCCATGATCTCCTCTTGCACTCTCTCTCTAGTCTCCAAGTGAGAGGATACCACGACCTTGGTCGCCTAGCCTTGCCTTTCAAGGAAATGCAAGCTTTTGTGTTATACATGTTAGACTGATGGTAGGTGTAATAGCGGCGACTAGTGCTCCTGTAGTTGTCTTCTTGGACAGTTGGCCAATTGTCTTTTTGGATGGTGAGCGTCATCCGATCAAATTGAAACCCTAGGCCTCTCGTAGGGGCTTCCTCCCTTAGGTTGTCACATGGTCCTTTTTCTAGATTCTCATGAGCCTTGCTCTTGGTTGGTACCTTCTCTTTCCTATCTACCTGTTCTAGTTCTTTCTTCCTTGGTTCGGTTAGGGCTGAAAGTGTATATTAGGCATTGATGAAGTTGTCGGCTTGATCCATGAACTCTCGTAGTGTGGCCGGAGTTCTCCTTTCCAATTTTGCTATGAATTGGGATTGAAGCCATACCCCTCTTAAAAGTGCTGACAAGTTATCTTCTCATCTTGGTTGTTTCTAGTCATATGCTATTTGTTGAACTTGGATAGGTATGCTTTCAAACCTTCATCTTCCCTTGCTTGATGGTAAGGAGATATGCCACGGGGCATCTTCTTCTACTGCTCACTATAACCTATGTGAGGAACAAATGGGCCAACTCCCCAAAGCTGTCTATGGACCCGGGTGCCAAGGACCTGAGCCATACTCTCACTGATCCTTTCAAGGTTAGCGGGAAAGCTCTACAAGCCACTTCTCCTAGGAAACCATGCAGGATCATGTGGGCTTAGAAGGTTTCCAGGTGTTCAAGGAGGTCTCTGGCCCCATCATACGTGTAACACCCGTAGTTGTGGTGGCTCATTTTCAAAATGATTTTGATAAAAATTGATAGGAATTACGGTTCCTTTTAAAATTTCTTTTCCTTTCATGCCAGGATACAAAAGATCCATGTTATAAATAAAATTCATTTTCTTAATTAAAAGATTACCGTGGACAACATTAAATTTTTATGATTAAAGTTTCTCATACAAAATATCTTGCCTAGGCCTTCGTGCTTTTTATCTTGGGTTGTACTCGTCCTGACCTGTCATGCATGCTCATCTTGTTCCTGGGAAAGCACACATAAAAACTAAAATGAGTCGATGACTCATAAGCATTACTTCATACAGTTAAAATATATTAACATAGGTTTACAGTCATGAATTTATCATTCCATATATACATATCGTACTTATGATGCATATGTCTTTCTTTTCATTTTAAAATGTTGCGAGATGGGGTTTTTATTTAAAAACATGCTTTCTTTTCTTAAAATAGTTCCCCACGCATCACTGCCTTCATTTCTTAAAGAGTCTGTTCATGCATACTTCTTTTTTTTTTTTTTACATACATTCATGCATTCATCTTTTCTTACGTACATTTATGCATTTCGTTCATCCATACATACATGCATTCCTTCTTAACTTGCATACGTTCATTCTTTTTGCTTTCATTGGCCGTTGCACACCAATGCACCCCGTGTGCTGGGGTTAGCGGTCTTTTGGACTTGATTCTGCCCATGGCCACGGGTTGGGAATCCATTCTGTCAGGGTGCAGGACTGGGTGCACTACTATTACTACTTACTCGACATTGCAATCTGCCCAGTCTAGTCCATTGGTACCTTTTCCTTTTCCATTCATATGGTTGTTACATATTTTCATACATCATGCATTTTAGTCCATTCATTCCTTTACAATCCTTTCCTTTACAGTCCTTTCAATCCTTTGCAGTTCTTACAGTCCTTTCTTACATTTCTTATGGTTCTTTAGTTCATCAATTCATAAAGTCATTTTAAAAGAAAATGGTTTTCTTTCCTTTCATAAAAGTTGTTTAAAAGAAGTTTCTCTTTTCGTAAAAGTCATTTTAGAAAAAGTAGTTTTCTTTCTTTTCATTTGAAAATGTTTGTTCTTGCATCTTTTAAAGGTTCAGTTAGTTTTCCTTTCGTGAACATACATACAATACGTACTGCATATAGCATCCATTCACATGCATCCATGTACATACTTTGGGTGCTTGAAAAGTGGCTGCCAAGGAGGGCCGTTGCATACTTATTCTTTAAAACTTAAGCTTCGTTTTATTTTATTTAAAGCGTGTCTCGTAGAGAAAAGTTTCATTTTCCTTTTAGAGAAAAGCTTTCGTTTTCTTCTTCGTTTATATAAAGAAAACTCTAGAAGAGGATGAATGCAATACTTACTTGAATTTCATGCCATACTCAATCTATGCAATCCATTCGTGTGCGTGTCAGATGGCAACCTACATGCATACACATAACCTTAGGTCATCATCTATCTAATGCATAAGTAACTATTCTAAAAATAGAACTATGCCTCACTTGGAACACTCTTCATCCATCCCTGGGCTCTTATGTGCCATTTATTATGCTAAAACCTTCAGAGTCCTATTCCTTAAAGTGAATCTCCGTGATTCACCTTAGGGTTAAGACACTAAGACCTCCGTCTCATTCTTCTATTTCCACATTTCGATGTATGATTCCGACCGACAGAGTCATGTGTCCTAACCTTAGACTACTTACCCATTACTACCTTCACGTATCCTAGCCCATGCTAAATCCTCATTCCCAACCAGTCAGGCTGCATGAATTTAAGCCAACTCTGGGCTAAAACACCATGTAACCATGCTCAGGATAGATTACCCCTTACATATGGTAAACCTGTCTGGTACACGTGTCTCGCCAGAGACACCTGTATCTTCTCCCCTTTTATTACCTAAGAACAACTTATAATTCCAATAAACACCTGCTTGTATAAACAAGCTTCATACTTCAATACCAACTTGCTCAGACCCAGTCAATAGGAATCTTCCTACTTCCCAGCCCTGTACAAGTTCATCCCAACACTTGATAGGAGAGAACTTCATCCACAAATGCACCTTTGTCACATCACACAGCTCGAGACTAATCCCAAGTCACGTCACAATGCACATCATGCTTCCGCTGCACTCTCTGATACTTTTCCACCACTTCCATATACTCTTAACCATAGTCAATCACAAGGTGACACCTATCACCCCGGCCAATAGGCCATATCACTACTACTTCGAAACACTATTACATAGTTCTTGACGCTATACCATACACTCCACAACTCTCCGCTACGCCATCCAACCCTTCTTGACACGCCGTCCGGTATATCACGACAAAGCACAGGGTACACTCACGTGAACTCTCTTCCATCCACACTACGATATACATCACTACGATACACGTCTCATAGTGCATCACTACACGACATGGAGTAAGCACCACGTGTACTCCCTTCACTATATCACTTATTATCATGACGCACATCACACGGTGCATTGCCACACAACATGGAGTACACTCCATGTGCACTCCCTTCGTTCTACGCCACACGTCACTACAGCACACGTCACACGGTTACTACATAGAGTACGCATACTCCCTTCACACTCCATGCCATATCACAACTATGGCTTCCATCTCATGCCCATACTCACAGCACAGTCCACAATACTACACAGTCAAGCCCAACACTTCCCAACTACACTTCACTTCACAACTAAGCAGGGAACTCCACAAATACTAACTACACAGTCTACAGTTCAATCAATCAACTGCTTTAAACGTAAATAACTAGAGATAGAGGGTTATACCATCGACGGGATAAGCTGTGTGTTGCTTGTTGTCCATCACAATCAAGGCGTCGGAGGAGTCGTAATGGCGGTAACATCGCTTACGATGGATGTCCACCACGTAAAGTGGCGGTTTGGACTTGAGAATAGTTAGGTGTGGTCTTGGAAAGGCTCAAGGTGGCCTCGTGGTGGTCAAGGGTGGCAGAGCACAAAGGCATCACGCCGTGAACAGTGCATCCGAAAGGAAGGGAGGTTGCTTGAGGTGGAGGAAGGCTATAGAACTTCATGGGAAGCTAGTGAGAGGTAGAGGAAGATGTGGTGGCAAGGTGGTGGCCAAGCAGTGGCTCACGGCAGCGGATCGGTCAATAATAGTGCAATCCGTGCCTTGGAGAGTGAGGGAGAGTGAGAGATGTACAAAACTTGATTGGGCATAAAAATTGTTTGGGAAGGTTGTGGTGATGAGAGAAAAAAGATGGTAATGGTGAGACGCCATGGGTAGCTGTGTACGGCGGTGCACAGCAATGCAACCAAACTTATGGTTGTGGAGACCCATCAAAGAAAGAGAAAGAGGTAGAGGAAAAGGAGGACATAGGGAGGAAAAGGAAAGTGGTGATGAGAGAAAGATGTGGTGAAGCCATTGGTACTTGGTGGCCATTTTGGACGTGTATGGCGGCTCTAGGTGGAGGAAATGGGTGTAAAATCCATTTTAATGATGATGTCATGGAGGGGGAAAGAGGGCACGTGGGGGCTTGCCGGTGGGAGGGAATGTTGGCCAGAGGGTGGTGGTCAGTTGGTGACCGGTGATGAGGCCGTAACTGCCATTTACGGCAGTGTGGAGGAGGATGATAGGTTTTTACCCATTTCGGTCAAAGAGGCCGTGGGAGGAGAGAGGGAAAGCATGTGGCTTGCCGGCTGGAGGGAAGTATTTGTGATGACCCGCTTTTAAGTGTATTTTCGCTGAAGTATTTGTTTTTATTTAATTAATATACTAGTTATTTTATTTTAATGTATTTGCGTTTTTAAAATTGGGTTTTAATTTAATTTAATTTATTTGAGGTTGTGTTTTATTTCTTTAAGCTGTTTAGTGGTTTTAATCTTTTTGGCGGTTTGTTTCGTTTTCCCGGAGTGAGGATTGGACCTCATCTCTTTTCACATCTTTTTCCCTTTTTTCTCTTTTTCCCTTTTTCTTTTTCCCTTCTTTTTCCTTTTTCCTTCTTTTCTTTTTCTTCTTTTTCTTTTTCTCTCTCCTCTCTCCCCGATTCGGACCCCCCCCGAGCTCTCTCTCTCTCCTCCCTCTCCCTCACGCCGGCGCCACCTTCTCTCTACCCTACCGCCGCCGTCTGGCCACCAACCGGACCCCCACCGGTCCCATTCTCTTCCTCTCCCTCCGGTGCACCACCCCTCCAAAACCCACCCCCAACCGGCCGGCCATTTGGCCGAAAAAAGCTTCCAAAGGGCGCACGGATTTCACTCCGATCCGCCGCCGTCGCTCCACCTCCGGCCACCATTTCTTCACCACTTCATCACCGGTCCCTTGCCGTCCTAACCCACCCATTTCCGGCCTCCAACGACCACCGGAGCAGCTCCCACGAGCTTGTTTTCCGATTTGCCATTTTCGGCCATTTTCGGCCATTCCGCCGCCACCCACGGCCGTCCGTCACTTCCAATAGCTTCACAACCACCTCTAGACCATTCCCTATCAATCCCGTGTCCTAGTTTGTCCCCGTTCAAAAGTGGGTTTTTCAGACCCACGACCACAGTGAATTTTCACTGTGACGTTGCTGTTTTTCCGCCGTTTGCAACGCCGCTTGTTTTCTAAAATTGCCATATAGCGCTGTAAGTATTTTTCAAACCCTATTTTCAGATTTTAATATATATTGCTCATTCATTTATTTACTGTTGTTGGTTGTTGATTCCGGACTGAGTCCGAGGAGTTTCGGGGGTCGGATGGATGGAGGACGGAGTTGTCTGTTTTATTGATTTATGTTGGTTGGTTATTTTATTATGCATTGATTTGGCATTTCATGGTGCATGCACGTGTGTTTGTGGGATTGTGTGAAAAGCCTGTGTATTGGCATGACTGGTTTTACGGGTGCGTGTGTATCACGAGCCCAAGCCGGGATGGGTTATTATCTCGGTGGAGCTCCTCTGGTCACTCGGGAGCGGAATAAACTGAGTGATGTCCCCTGAGTTGTCGAGAGAGATGACGGGAGCGGGCCTAGGGGATGCTTGGCTACGAACGTGCCGGGCATGGAACCGGGCATCGCCCTACTCACCGACTCCGTGGCCCTTCGCTGGCGAGGGCTAGAGGATGCTTGGCTACGCACGCGCGGGAGGCGCGGAACTGGGCATCGCTCGTTAGGTGTCACATGCGTGGTGGTACTCTGCGGTGTGACACTGGAGCCAGGGTGTGCGGATGACCCCTAGGGGAGGTCATGGCGTATACGGTTAAAATTGGATAATGGTTTATGAGGCCAAATGAGACTTTTGGCGTGGGCCAGATGGACTTCTGGCGAGATATTGGGCCGGATGGACTTCCGGCGAGATATTGGGCCAAATGGACTTTTGGCGGCCAAATGTGGCTTTTGGCGTGTTTTTCGGAAAGGATATGTTTTTGGGCCAAATGGGTTTTTGGCGTGTGTGGAAAACTGGTGTTTTTGGGCTTTGTGCATTGGGCATGTTTCATGCATCTTGTTTGAGTTATATGTGTTTTTATCTGGTAGTGTTTGGGGTTTTACTTACCTGCGGAACCATTTGTGGTTCCGTAGCTTTTGGTGCAGGAGTTGAGGATGAGGAGGAAGAGGTTGAGTCCGAGGATGCGGCTCCGCCGGGTTGCTGATACTATCTTTTATATTTGTTTAAAATTGCATTTGTGTTTTGTAATATTTTATCTATGTATGTTTTAAACAGCTTGTATTACGTTAAGAAATTCTGGTACTTAGTTATGACCTTCTTTATCCGCTGCGTGTCTATCTGTACACATCTGTTGCCTTGCACACACCCGGCACCCGTCGAGGGGATGGTGACCCGGGTTGTCACCATCCGGACGTCTCAATTTCCCCGTGTTTGGGCGTGGGGATTTGGGGGCGTCACAGTATTAGCCAGCATGGGGGGAGTGATCGGTGGTAGGAGGTGAAGACAACGATGGTTGATGGTGGCTAGGCTGTGGAGATGAAGTGCAACAAGGTGGAGAGAATGCAGTGCTGGTCGGGCATGAGGGAAAGAGAGAGGAGAGAGAAGAGGAAAAGAAAAGTGAAGAGAAAAAGAGAGGGGCTTGGGTATTTAATCAAAGTCTTTCGTTTCGAGATCCTCAAAACGATTTAACGATGAGTTTAAAAACTGATTTGAAAACACGTAAGTGTTTTATTTAAACTAAAGTTTAAAATAAAACACTGAGAGGAATTAAGATAGAGTATTATTTTATAAACTAAAGTTTATAAAATAATATATCTTCATCATTATTTAAAATGATGAAATATTATTAATTGCTCAAAGAGAATGAAATCATTTAAATTAATTTAGAGTTTTCAACACTCTTAATATCTTAAAATAACTAAAATATTTAATTTAAATAATTATCCACATTTATAATATTTTTAGAGCTCATTAAAATTAAAATATTATAATTGTGTTACTTTAAAAACAAACTTATCTAATAATATCAAAAATATCTCATATATAAATATTTTCAGTGTATTTAAAATATTTGTAAACTTTAAAATATCTATCTAGCTTTGAAATCTGCTTGATAACTTTTGGAACATGCCATCGAGGTATAGCATGTAGAACGAGGCTCAGCACGTAGATCAAAACTCAGCACATAGAACTAGATGAACGAGGCTCAGCACGTAGATCAAAGCTCAGTACGTAGAACGAGGCTCAGCATGTAAACCGAAGCTCTACACGTAGAATGAGACTCATAAATAAAGAAGAAGAAAGAATGAGTGGATATCACAATACGTCCATGAGGGAAACTTGGAACTTTAGTGGTAGGGGCATGGCCATCGCCTCCTCACTGTAAGGTTGGCCCGTGCCAATAAGCAGTTGGTCTATTGGTGACGACGTGCCCATCGTTTTGTCATCTCTTTGTATTTCCCTTTAAGGTTACATGGCTCGTTCTATTTGTTTCTTCTTTCTTCCTCCGCGTCACCTCCCCTTCCTACATTTATGGGTTCTATGTGCTCGTTGTTGCTTGGTCCTACATCGTTTTCTGGTCTGTTGGTGGCTACTCTGAGTGTCTTGTTCTCTTTTTGGAGGGTCTCCACTTTGGTAATTAGCTTTCCTACCCATTGCTCCATTGCTGCTAACCTTGCTTCCATGTTTGTTGACATTGCATCTTCTTGTCCCTAGTTGTCTAAGAATGGGTTGTCACAGGCGTACGAAAGACACGTGAAGTCTATAGGGATCCCACAGACGGTGCCATTGTTAACATCATGTTTTGTACAACTTTGGGCAGGGTTATAGCAACTCGGGTCTTGGTTCTCGCACCTACACACTTAAGAAAATACAGAGAGTGAAGGGCCATGGTGGAGGCTGGGGAGTTTTCGATACCATTTGTTTAGTAGTTTGTGTGAGACCTTAGAGGAATTAGAGAGTGTTCTTCATAACTGGGGGCAATTTTTATACTAGCTTTTTGGGTGGGGACAACTCATACCTTGCCTCAAGGAGTTCATATTATTTCAACTGTTCTCTTAGAATCTTTTAATGCGTCATGACTCTTAGGATGGTGCCATTAATGCAGCATAGAGTCTGGGGAGCCGGGTCATTAATGCAGTGTGGCTCCCTAACTCACTTTATCCTATGGAGGTTCATTGATGAGCCTCTTCATGCCTATTGTCAGGAGAGCAAAGGTTCCCCGCATCTCTCGCTCATCTACTTGTATAGGTTCCCGAGGGTTATGTGTCATTGGAGAGTGTCAAGACAACTAGTCCTATCTAACCCTACCGTTTGTCTTTCCTATATGAGGGTTGCTTCTCAGGTTAGTTTTGTTCATGGGCCGAGTACTCTATAGAGGCCTAGTGACTCCTTTTGGAGGAGGGTTTCGGGCCTCTCTCTCCCCCTTCCCCAAAGATCCCTTATGGGCTTGCTATATGAACTGGCTAATCGGGGGAAAATACCCTTACATGTGACATGCATGGTGCATCATGGCCACAATTCTATCCCTTAATTTTGCTGATTGATTGGTCCTCTAGTCTAGGAAAATAAAATGGTTACTCAAAACTTAGAGGAAAAATATAGTTGCAAGTACAATCGTGTACTAATCTGTATACCAATATGATGTGATTGATTAAAAAGTAGATTTTATTGAAAACAGTGATAATTTAAATTTTAAGTATGAATTAATCAGTATTAATATACAAATTAATATGCGACTATACTTATATATAGCAAAACTCAAACTTAGAAGACCGGTAGATTACGCCTTAAACGTAGAGAAGTGATGAATAAAAGTGGGGCGAGAACCCACATGGAAGGGAAGGAATGCAGTTGAGAGAGGCCTGAGCTATAGCCTATAACGTTTCGATTTAGGGGTGAATTCAGGCCAGAGAGTTGCTAAAAGAGGCACGAGTGTCATTCATTCATTGGGTAGCGGGTAAGAATAGACAGCGGCACCGGAAGATATGGGGCTCGACAGCAAACCAAAAACCCCACACTTTCTAAGAATTTAGTGCTTATCCACGCCCTGCACATACACTTTAATGAAATACGATGACCACCTGCCTCTTCCCAGCTACCACCATTGGACATTCATATTATAAGGAAGAAAGTTTCTCGCTGATCAAATACAGAAGCTGGAAACGAACCACGCTGGCGAATCACAGAAGCTCAAATCATTGCTGAATAGTTTCTACACAATATATAATACACAGATGGAATCTGGGGAGAAATTTTAATCGTAGATATTACAGAATCCTTTCCAGAAATAGCTATTACATCATCCTCTTACGAAAAAGCCTTAACCCCCACCTTCTAGAATTTTCCATAATGGCACCCATCTTCTGGAATCCTTAAGAAGCCTTCTTTTGTTTGTACTTTCTGGCACAAACAATGTATACCAACATATTTAAGAAGCTGAGACCGGCTAAAAGCCAGAAGAAATAATCAAGGTGACCCTCGTTCAAATTATCCGGAATCCATCCGACGCTCCCGCCCTTTGTTGTGAAGTAAGTTACCAGTGTCAGAATCAAAGAACTCAGATAGTTCCCCAATGAATCTGTCAAAGAAGACAATGCACTGCATAAGCTCCGCATGGCGTCAGGAGATTGGTCATAGAAGAACTCAAACTGCCCTATAAATGTAAATACTTCCGCAGCACCCAACAAGGAATATTGGGGTATTTGCCAAAAGATACTGAGTGGTACAGCAACATCTTCGTCAACCAATCCTAGTTCATTTGCAATCTGCAACCTCCAGATCTCTACCAACGCAGCAGCTGACATGCATAGGACAGAAAGAAAAAGACCAATTCCCATCCGCTGTAACTCTGAGAAGCCCCTCTCCTTGCCAGTAAATTTCCTTGCAATCGGGACAATTACTCTATCATATATGGGAACCCAGAAAATGACACTGATGGTATCGAAGCTTGAGAGTGAGGCTGGAGGAATTGTGAAAGAACCAAGAGTCGTGTCCATCGCCCTCCCTTGTTCCACAAACATTGTAGACATTTGGGCATAAACAGCAGAAAAGACTATTCCAGTCGCCCAGATCGGGAACATGCGGATCAAAATCTTCAATTCTTCCACCTGTGTAACAGTGCAAAGTATCCATGGATTAGAGAAGTCCCCGCTTTTGATCTCTGCATCTGACGGTACAGCAGCTTTATCAAGGCACCTGCAGAAGAAAGAGTAGTTCGATTTGTCGGGCAGGACTTTCTTGCAAAGACAAATTCGGGAAACGATACAGTGAAATGATCTGATGTCGTCACAATATTAGATTAATATTCAATAAATCTACAAGATGTCAACGGTTTAAGCTTGATAAGGGCAGTCACTTTCTTCCTCGCATTACATGTTTTGCAAATTACACATATCAGACCTTGCAGATTTTCTGAACCATGCATCATTCCATTGATTTTATGGTTGCACCCAAAACAATCCTACATGTCTTCATACAAAGTACATACAATACATATAAAGATAAATGACTTCTGTTGAACATAGCTTATATAAATGACTAGACACACTCCACAGATCCTTTTATAGCTTATATAAATGACTAGACACACTCCACAGATCATTTTACCACTCGGGGGGCCTCTATCGTATTTATTAGTCATTTCAGTGACACCAATTCAACAAGACTATGTCCTGCATTTAAAATGAAGAAAATCTCTCATTTCATGGTTGCCCAAAACAACTGATAATGTCTTACTGTGCATATCTATCCATATATTAATAAACTAACTTCAGCGATGACCAAAGTAAGCCAATAATGCATAGAAAAACATCTCAGAACAGGAAAGTGATTAAAGTCAGAATAACATAGAAGAGAGATTACTTCAATTCTTCAGTATGCTCCAGTTTCCGACTTCCTTCAATGGCAGAGTATTTGTCTTGTGTTTCATACAAACGACTACTCTCTTTGGGCACCTCTATATTCCTCTTATGGAATGATGCAACAAAAACCTGGCACATTCTTGTAATAGGACTTCCCCCGGGTTTCTGGAATCTATAAAGAGGAGTGCCTGAAAAGAAACTTGCAATAGCAATGACCATAAACAATGCCGGGATGCCAAATCCTAGACCCCACCCAGCATTGTCTTGAATCCAAACCAAAAAGCTACTAGATATAAGTCCACCAAAGTTAATAGAAAAATAGAACCAGTTAAAGAAGGATCCCTTCTGTACCCTCTCTCTTGGATCAGTACCATCAAATTGATCAGCACCAAATGGTGAAACACAAGGTTTGATCCCGCCAGTCCCCAAAGCAATCAAATAGAGGCCAAAGAAGAAGACCGCATACTGAGCTGGAGTAGCTGAAGTGCATACAGAGCCCACACATTCTGAAGGCATCAGTGCAGGAACAGATGCTGAAAGTGTCAATGTACACATTCCCTGTGGAAAAGTTGATGAGTTCAACAGTTACAAATTTCAACTATATATTTGTCATTTGATTACAAATGATGTGAATAGGAATCAGTGCCATCAAGAAAAGGAAACAAACTGCATGGTAGACAGCATCCTTCACTAAAACCTCTTTACTGAGCATTGCATTCATCAGGGCGAAAAATGCTCGATGCCTTCTGATGATAAAATACAGAGAAGGTTTGTTTAAAAAGTTATCTTGCTGGAATGGAGTAATGCCTTTCTGATTAGAGCTTCTGCTATCAAGGTCAAGAAGAATCATGGGAGAAAGGGTTTAAGGTCAGAGTGCATCAAAGTTGTATTTCGAATCTTTTGAAACGGTTGTAGCTAATCAGAATTCTTCTGTTTCATATCCTTCACATACTTTTATCTGTGTAATTCATTAAATAAGGCCGCCTTCAGGAAATCGCGTTAAGTGGCCTTTCATAATGCTTACTTATCCTGATTCAAGTAAGATAGAGCTAGATTGGCATTTGTTTGACAACTCACAATCCTCAGAAACTCTACACACATTTTCAACTAAGCTTAAAGCATATGTTGTCTTTCTCACACGTGAGAGGTCATAAGCTCAATCATCCAGAACACGATACTTAAAAGATAACATGTCATGCAATTACATTGACTGAAATACTTCAAAAGTAAAATAAGAGAAAAACATGCTCACAATGAAATAGATAGTGGAGAAAGCTGCAATTGTCCAATATCTTCCCCAGTAAGCATCTGCTAAGACAGCTCCAATGAGGGGAGTAAGACTACAAGTCCCTTGCCACGTGGTAACATTTCTTGCAGCAGAGATATTTCCTTCATGTAGTTTGTTGGTAAGATAAGTAACAAGATTAGTGGCAATCCCATAGTAGGCAAGACGTTCACAACCTTCAGTACCTGTATTTCAAACGATATGCAAATGTAAGAAATTAATGAATTAATTGAAATATTAAACTGTGAAGAGCAATTTCCAGAAACAATGAGTCACCTAGAATGAACGGGCATGCTCTCCAATTTCCAGTATTCTGCTTAAGGACAGGCTTCCCATGAAAGTCGACCGAGCCATCCCCTGTATGTTGACTGTTGCATTCATTCTGAAGATGCAGAATTAGGAAGTAATCACTCAATACAGTAGTAGAAGAAATCCTTTCAAAAAGAGAACTAGGAAATCTTTTATGAAGAAAAATAATTATATAAATCCTTTTTGTAAAAAAAAAAAAAAGAAAAAGAAAGAAAGATAAAGGTATGTTGCGTTGAAAATGTAAGAATGATAATCATCTGATCATTGGATAACCTCTTAGAAGTTATCAATATGGCACATAAGAGTAGTTGTCCATGAATTTTAAATAATTTTTATTTTCAAAAGGTAATTAATCACCAAATATCCTCTAGGAAAAGTGCCATCTTAATATCAGAACTGCTACTACACTGGCCACAATTTAAATCCTTCATGCGACGAGAATGGCTGATTTAAAAAGCAAAAGAGAACAAGATATTAAAGAGAAATACAAACTAGATTTAAAGAGAAGGTAGAAATATAAAAGAGGAGAAAAGAGTCATGAAAATTATCATGAACCTTTGGATGAGTTAAGTACCTATAAAAGCAATAATATGGTTTGCATGTAAGGCAATGCATACAATATTCAAGTAGAAACACAAAATGGAGCTTTGGAGATAGGATTAATACATAAGTCATAAAGACTACAATATAAATTATGAGGGTCCCTAGCAAATGACTAATATACAATATAGCATAAAGAATGCAATGTAAAACTAATGATAGATAGCCAATTTAATACAGCATATAACCTAATGAATGAAGTACTAGAGAAGTTGTGATAGTTATAATGAGTTATGAGTTTTTGGTTTGAGTTGTTAAGATGCAGGTAGTGAATAAACATTTGAGGTGTTGGATGAATGCATGAGACAAACATCTACTACAAACACAGTAGCTTGTGCTGCATATGTCAGTTTATACCAGTGGGTGCAATTATGAAACTATCTGCAAAGGTTTGCATTTGAAAATAACTACGACTCAGTATCTTGTGCTGCATATATCATTTTTTTTTTCCCATCAAATAAACTACTCACGTAAAACCACCCCTAATAAAAACTACTAGCACTTATCTACTATATCTAACATATGCCATACTGATTTTGTCCAATCGATACAACCCTCTAATCACCCAAGGCAGGTGTAAAGAATCATTAAAAATGTTATTATCGCCCATCGTGCCACATTTTGCCAATGCATCTGCTCCCTGATTTCTTTTTCTAAATACATGAGAAATAGAGAAATCAAAGTCTTCCAAAATCATCAAAAGCTCATCCCAATGGTCCCAAAGATATCACACTGCATATATCATGTTGAACCATTTTGCAACATACATCTTGATCTCTTCCAAAGTTGCTCAATTTTGTCCATGGCTGACAAAGGACAAATTTCGTAAATCTGTCCGCATGCCAGTGGTGGGATTTAGGATAGGGAAACTTGTGGATCTTGTGGTTTGTTACGGTTAAGGGATAGATTTTAGGGTTTGAAGCTTGGATTGGGGTTTGAACAGTTTTGGCGGTTCAAACAGACTGAAACAGCATTAGGCATTTCCAAAGTGGTTCAACAGAAACAGGCTAAAACAATTAAATATTTAATTGGTTTAGTTTATCCACTTCATTTATCAAATATAACACAAGTACAGGTACACGCAGTGACCACTATTCAATAAACTTCTTCGAAACAAAGCCGCATGCAATAGAAACTAGAGAATCTTTTCCACAAAAGAAATTATAAACCCAAGTCAAGCCAGGTTCACAATTTCCAATAGCTTCTTCTGATAATGAACCCTACAGTTAGGGAATATTTTGCATCTAATTTTTAACAAGACTAACATGCGTTATGACCCCCGATACTCATCCCCAACAATCCCCACTTTTTTGGCACCAAAAAAGAAAAAGTTATTGGTCAACTCAATTGGGAACTTAGGCAGCAGCAAAAAATCAATGGGTTAATCTTATCCCGAAAGAACAACACGTTCAATCAGAACCCATTCGAAAGACATGAAACCTTAGTGCTAGAAGTATATTGACTTTGGAATAAAAGGAATCTCCAGAAATATGTTAGTTTTTCCACAATATGAGCAGGTGCAATATTCCTTATTGCTCGTACAAAAAGACCCACAATCCAGAGTAGATAAAAAAAAATCATCATCGAAGACGAACAGTTTTCAGACATGCGAACCGCTATCAGAATCAGAGAGGGATCGAAAGACAACGAAATAAACCAAAATAAAAACAGAACCTGTGAAAGACCATCTTCCAAGAGCGATCTCTCATCTTCCAACGAACCCATCTCTGTCTATCCGTCCGTCCGTCTCTCAGTGTTTAGAATTTATAAAAGATAACAACGAAGCTATTTCGACTTCATGCGACTTCATGCATATGCTTAAGTCAATAAGATAGTCTATGCCTTTTACTGAAATTTTTTGAAATTCGCAGTTTTTAAAGTTGTTATCTAAATTTTAAGGTATCAAGTGCGAAATAAATAGGCACGCGAAATAAACCTCCTCGTATCAACAATCCTTATCCTACTACGTTCAAGTCTCCTCTCTGGATAGAGCTGGGCGAAACCAGAGGTCGTGAAATAGTTTTTATCCTGCCTGTTTTCATTCGTTCGCTAGTCAGGCCAAACAATGTCTAGTGGAGAGTGATTTAGGACGGAAGTTCTAGAGGACCAGTTGAGGAAACTCAGGTTGACAGAGGAGGAGGAAGAGGTGTTGATAGTCGACAAAAGCAGGAGTGAGGATATCAAACGCAAAGGAGAAAAAAGTCTGATCGGAAAAGTCTGCTCCAATCGAGTGGTGGGCAAGGAACTGATCAGCAACACAAAGGCGAAAGTTTGGAGGATTGGTAAAAGGGCCACTTTCAAAGAAGTAGGAAAAAACACGTTTGTCACTACTTTCGGGCCACATGCAGATATGTACAGAATTCTTGAAGGAAAACCTTGGTTCTTCGATACTTGTCTCTTTCTAATCGTGCCTAACGATGGAACCATGAGGCTATGGAAAATGGCTTTCGACCGGGAAGTTTTTTAGATGCAAATTTACAATTTGCCATTGGGCTGCATGTCACTGGAGTGGGGTAATCAGATTGGAAACTTGGTAGGAAGGGCATCAAAGTTGACACAGAAGATGACAGCATAGGATGGGGGAGATATTTATGTGTGAAGGTAGAGTTGTTACTGCATAAGCCCATTCCTAGGGGCCATTTCATCAATGTTGAGAAGTCAAAGCACTGGGTGCACCTTTGATACGAGAAATTACCCAAAATTTGCTTCCACCATGGCTTGATACTTCATGGAGAGTAGGGATGTCTAGCCCACCGAGAGCGTTAAGAAGAAGAGGGAGTTGCGGATTTGCAGTTTGGGACATGACTTTGAGCTGAAAGTACTACCAGGCGAGGGACTTACCTACATAGATATGGCAAAGGAGAGGCGGGGAAGTTCTCAGCAAAAGGTGGTGGTCAGGGAGAGAGGGAGGTTGCCGAAAGTAGTATGGAAGAAGGGTGGTGGAGAAAAGGTTTGGGCAAGGGACAGTCCGTTTCCACCTTTTCCCATACACAGTGGAGGGACCATTCTAACCGAAGTGCCCTGGAATATATAAAAAGGGCCTATAATACATTAAATACCAAGAAACCTAGAATTTAGGCCGAGCATGAGCCCAAACGTCACGAAAGAATGGTTAAAAGGAATTCAAAAATAGACATGCATGACACCACCTTTAACGGAAGGATAAAAACCGTAAGAAGTAATGAGATTATTCAAAATCCTAAGTCTTGATCAGTTCCAATAAATCTTGAAAAAGATATGTGCAACAAATGAGCCTATATATAGAGGTAATCTTTAAGGTTTAAAAAGAATAATTTTCTAAATTGACTTGAGCGTCGGAGTGTTTGCAGGAGGAGCCCCCCTCAAGTTTCCACAAAGAAGAACGGCTGAGCTGTAGGAGATTGAACGTGAGACACGTCCCAGACATTGGCGCCGTCTATGGGATTTGGTGATTCAGCGTGGTTCTCACATGCCAATTATAACACGCTCAGTAGCAAGCTAAATGATGGACGTCGGACCATCATCTGTGGAAGCGCGACTAGCAGTAGCAGAGGAGAAATTGAAACAAGCTCTGGAGGCCATGAGAGTCTTGCAAAAAGAGAACGACGACTTGAGATGAAGGAACGCCAATTCTCATAATGACGATGTGTCCGCTCACAGTGAACAAGGTGAGCAAGAAGCAGATTGCAGGGTCGAAAAGGATGCTAAATGCGAGGAGAAAGAAAAGATGCATGATAAGTTGAAGGAGTTGGCAGGAAAATAGGAAGATGGCGAAGAAGATGGGCGGTTCTTCCTTAGTGGAACTCCTGCTCCACTAAATAGACTTGCCGTACAGTGCCCGTATTATAGCTGTACCGCTCCCGCCAAAGTTTAAAGCCCCAGATAGATATGTACAATGGGTCCAAGGACCCAGTAGATCATCTGGAAAACTTTAAAGCTCACATCATGCTTCACAATTTCCAAGGAGAAATTGCATGCCGAGCCTTCCCTCTAACTCTGAAGGGATCGCTCGAGGATGGTTTGAGACCCTTAAACCAAGGTTGATAGACAGTTTCGAGGAATTGGAAAAGCAGTTATTGACTCAGTTCATGCCTAGCAGGAGACGTCGGCACCCAGCCGCCTACCTGTTAACGGTTAAGCAAAGAGAGGATGAGAATTTAAAAGCCTACTTGGCCCATTTCAACAAGGAGCGCTTAACAACGAATGACCAAGATGAGAAGATCACCTTGGCCGCCCTCTTAGGAGGGGTATGGCCGCGCAGTCCTTTCATGGCGGAGTTGGCCTGAAGGATTCTTTCCATCCTTAGGGAATTCATGGACAGGGCAGATGATTTTGTCAATGCAAAAGATACTCTGCAAGCTTTGGTGGATCCCTGTAAAGAGGATACTCAGGTTGAGCGGAAAAATAGGCGAGCTAATAAGAAGGGTAATCCAAGTAGGCGAGAAAGAGCAAGAGAAGGGTGGACAGATCACAACCTCAAATTGGTGCACAGTAATCTGGGCGTACAGGAAGGAGAGAAAGAAAAGGAAAGCCACCGCCCTACTAAAGCAGGCAGTCGGTACTGCAAGTACCATCAGACGAGTTCGCACTGGACAGAGGACTGCACGACTATGAGAAAAAGAGTCGCTGAGTTAGCAGGAACTAGCGAATTGGAGCGAATGGTCGCGAAGCGATCAAAGCCTAAAAGGCGTCAGGAGACTAGGCAAGAAGCCAAGCGGAGTTTCAATCCATAAAGGAGGTGCCATGTCAATAACCACCAGGATAAGAGAGAGAGATCGCCCCCAAGAGGCAATTGGAATAGGGCGCCCATAGGAGAAATAAAGACCATGGCTAGAGGTTTTGCTGGGGGTGGTATTTCCACGTCTAACCGAAAGGCATATGCACGAAGGCAAGATATGAAGAAGTGTTCGTAGCGGATAGAGCACACAAACAACCAAAGCTCAGCAATGAGCGAATGGTGATATCCTTCGAAGAGGTGGACAGGGAAGGCATTATATATCCGCATGACGACGCTCTAGTAATAACCCTCGTGATAGCTAATTATACCAATAGGTGGGTACTAGTGGACAATGGGAGCTCGGCTGATATAATGTTCTGGGAGGCATTTGTCAAAATGGGGATTGAAGTTGGAAAACTGAGGTCTCCCCTATGTCGTTAAAGGGTCTCTCAGGGGATACCATCCAGCCAATGGGGGTGATCATGTTCCCAGTAACTGCAGTCACAGGGGCAAGGACAGCAACCACGATGACCGACTTTCTCGTAGTGAAAGCTCCTTCCTCCTACAATGCCATATTGGGCAGACTGACACTCAACCATTTGAGGGTGATAACATCCACCTACCACCTCAAGATGAAGTTTCCAACAAATGGTGGCATGGGAGAGGTGAGAGGTGAGCAAGCCCTGGCTCAAGAATGTTATGTGCAGGAATTAAAGAAAGTCAAGAAGGGAGTCTGCGTGGTTGCAGGACAGGATGGCGCCTTACTGCCTCTACCCTCACTTGTTGCAGTAACTTACGAGAGAGACCTAGAGGTTAGAGATGACCGGGTTTAGCAACATGCGAAAGTCAATGAACCTCTGGAACTCGTGACATTGTATGCCAACGACCCTGGGACCACAAACCGTATCGGGACACGAGTCCCACCGATAGATAGAGAAGTGTTGATACAGTTGTTGGTAGAACACAGGGATGTCTTCGCATGAAACCATGAAGAAATGCCCGGTATAGACAACAACATTATTGAGCATTGCTTAGGCGTAGACCCAGCACACAAGGCAATGAGACAGAAGAGGAGATCGTTCAGCACAGAGAAGTACATCGCCATTAATGAAGAAGTTGAAAGATTGCTTGCAGCCGGTTTCATCAGAGAGGCCCACTACCCAGAGTGGTTATCCAATGTTGTCATAGTGAAAAAGGCGAATGGAAAGTGGAGAATGTGTGTAAACTTCACAGATTTAAAAAGAGGTTGCCCGAAAGATAGCTTCCCCTTACCATGTATTGACGTCATTGTAGATGCTACAGCGGGGCATCATATGCTGAGCTTCATGGATGCATATTCGGGTTACAACTAGATATGGATGAACGCGATGGATGAAGAAAAGACATCTTTCATCATAGACCGAGGACTGTATTGCTACCAAGTCATGCCCTTTGGGCTGAAGAATGCAGGGGCAACCTACCAAAGGCTAGTAAACTGGATGTTCAGGGAGCAGATTGGGAAATTTATGGAAGTATACGTTGATGACTTGCTAGTAAAAAGCAAAGAGCCCGCCCAGCACCTTGTAGATTTACGAGCGGCTTTTGGAGTCTTACATCGTTACAAAATGAGGCTGAACCCATCAAAATGTGCTTTCGGCATCTAGTCAGGAAAAATTTCTGGGCTTCATCGTGTCTAAAAGAGGAATTGAAGCGTCTCCAAATAAGATAGAGGCCATAATGAATATGAAGCCACCACAAAATCTAAATGAGACTCAACGACTGGTGGGGCGAGTCGCTGCCCTGGGAAGATTCATAGCCAGCTCAACAGACAAATGCGTCCCCTTTTTTCAAGTGTTGCGAAAGGTATATCCTTGGAATGAGCAATGCAACAAAGTGTTCGAAAGATTAAAACATTATCTAGCCAGTCCACCCCTTTTAAAGCCATCAGAGAAGGGAGACATACTCTACGCGTATCCAGTAGTCTCCCCGCACGTTGTATCAGCCGTCCTCATAAAGGAAGTAGAAGCCGTGCAGCATCCAGTGTATTATGTGAGTCGAGCACTCAGAGGAGAGGAGGCAAGGTACCCTCGAATCGAGTTGTTGGCATTTGCCTTGGTAGTGGCAGTCAGGAAACTCCGTCCTTACTTCCAGGCCCACACATTGAAGGTACTGACGGAGGCTCCATTGGCAAAAATACTGAGGAAGCCAGATTGCACAGAGAGGGTGATAGGTTTGTCAATCGAGCTGCGTGAGTTCAATATAGAGTACGAACCAAGAAAAGCCATTAAAGGTAAGTAATGGCGGACTTTGTAGCAAAATTCTCAGACTTTCCCCAGGAAAAGGTAACAACACCGTCAGGAAAGCCCTGAGTATTGTTTATAGAAGAGTCATCCTGCCGGACAGGTGGAGGCATGGGAATACATTTACTGAGCCCCGACGGTCAGGAATGGTATTACATGGTCACACTAGCATTCAAAGTAACGAACAATAAAGCTGAGTATGAAGCTTGGATAGCGGGATTGTATGTAGCCACCCAGATTGGGGCAGCCGAAGTAGACACCAGGTCGAATTCACAAGTAGTAGTAAATCAAGTGTTGGGCGTGTACACAGCAAAGGGTGAAAAGTTGAAGAACTATCTCGCACAAGTTTGGAAAATACGTGACCTCTTCTCATACTTAGCTATAACTCAGATACCAAGGGCGGACAACGAGGTCGCAGACAGATTGGCACAAGCGGCACCAAAAGGGCAGGAGGTAGCCCTACCATGGCCAGTCGAGAGAAGGGTCATCGAGATCCCAACTATGGGCATCGAAGTAGGAGTTCTGGGGTCAAGTACCCCAGATTGGGCAAGCAGCATAGTAGAGTACTTGGATGGAAGAAAATTGTTGGAAGCAAAAGAAGAGGCAAGGAACATAAAGAAAAGGGCGGCTAGGTTCCTACTCATCGATGGGATCCTTTATAAAAGAGGTTTATCTGTTCCTTTACTGCGATGCATCTACACACAAGAAGCACAATATGTCCTGGCTGAGATACACGAAGAAATATGTGGAAACCACAGTGGAGAAAGAATCTTGGCTAAGAAAGCATTTCGGGCAGGATATTACTGGCCTAATACGCTAAGGAATGCACGGGAATTTGCCAATAGGTGTGCGAAATGTTAGACCTATGCACCTATACCACATGCCCCTCCGGAGGAGTTAGCATCAGTAATAGCACCATGGCCTTTCGCCCAGTGGGGGGTGGATCTGGTGGGACCCTTCCCTCCAAGAAAAGGTAGTGTTAAATTCATGATAGTCGCCATCGACTATTTTACAAAATGGGTAGAAGCTGAGCCGTTAGCAACAATCATAGGTAAAGCTGTGACAAAGTTCTTGTGGAAGAATATCATCTACAGATTTGGAATTCTCCAGAGTATTGTAACCGATAATGGGCGCTAGTTCAACTCAGATCACTATAGAAAATGGTGCACGAAGTTAAGGATCAAGACAAAGTACTCCTCCCCAGGCCACCCCCAAGCAAATGGTCAGGTTGAGGGGACAAACAAGGCATTACTCTCAATCCTCAAGAAAAAGGTCGTGGAGAAGAAAGGGGATTGGGAGGACGAACTGCCAGGGGTACTTTGGGCATACAGAACTACAACAAAGACTCTAACGGGAGAATTCCCATTTACGCTGGCGTACATGTGCAAGGCGGTTACAGCAGTCGAAGTAGGGCTGCCAACCTACAAAGCAAGCCATTTCTCAAGTGCTTAGAATGACAAAAAGATAGAAGAATATTTCGACTTACTTGAAGGAGAAAGGGAGATAGCCGAGGCTTGAATGCTGCAGGAAAAGAGGAAAGCCATGCAGTACTTCAACAAAAGAGTAAACCGAAGGACCTTTAAAGTGGGCGACTTGGTTTTGAAGAAAAGTGGGGTAACTACCCGAGGTGAAGGAAAAATGGGGCCCCAATGGGAAGGTCCTTATCTAGTTGTAGCTAACAATCGGCTTGGAGCATACAAATTGAAAATAGCAAGGGCAAGGAACTACTGCACCCATGGAACGCAAAGCATTTGAAGAAATTTTATCAATAATTTTTGTAGTACTTATTGATTTGAAGTTCCATATCTTTATTCCAGTTTGAATGATTGAGACTTCACTATTTATGAATATATTCCATTTCATTCATTAAAAAGTACTATACAGAGGAAAACGTTCCCAAGGGAAAACATCAGCGCTAAGAAAAAAAAAAAGGGCGAGAAAGGTCAGGGACCACTCGGCCTTAAATACCAAAGAAAAGCCTTAGCAGCTTGTGGTGCCATGAAAAAAGGGCACGTAGGTCCTCAGACTACACCGACCCTAAACACCAAAGACAAGCCTTAGCAGCTTGTGGTGCCATGGAAAAAGGAAGCTTAGGTCCTCAGACCACGCCGACCCTAAATACAGAAAACAATCCTTAGTAGCTTGTGGTGCTATGAAAAAAGGGCACGTAGGTCCTCAGACCACGCCGACCCTAAACACCAAAGACAAAGCCTTAGCAGTTTGTGGTACCATGAAAAAAAGGCACGTAGGTCCTCAGACCACGCCGACCCTAAACATCAAAGACAAAGCCTTATCAGTATGTGGTATCATAAAAAAAGGCGCGTAGGTCCTTAGACCACACCGACCATAAACACCAAAGACAAAGCCTTAGCAGCTTGGGATGCCATGAAAAAAGGGCACGTAGTTCCTCAGACCATGCCGACACTAAACACCAAAGACAAGTCTTAGCAGCTTACGGTGCCATGAAAAAAGGGCACGTAGGTCCTCATACCACTCCGACCCTAAACACCAGAGACAAGCCTTAGCAACTTGTGGTGCCATGAAAAAACGGCGCGTAGGCCCTTATACCCTGCTAACCTTAAATACTAAAAACAAACCTCAGCAACTTATGGAGCCATCAAGAAGACAAGAAGTAAAGAAATACAAAAGCCAAAAATGCTCAACAGAACAAACCAAAGTCCAATATTACAAATGTATAACATATGTCGAAAAAAATGTTATTCTTCACTGTCAAATACAAAAAAATGGGGAGGAGCATTCAAGGGGCATCTTTAGGTGGGAAGGCTCGAGGCATGTTAGCAAAAAGGTCAGGCATCTCCTTCCGCCCGAACTCGTCAACCAGCTGAAGGGAAGCTTCCTCAGCGTAGAATAAATTATGGTCGAGAATCCTAATGTTGGCGGCAGGATCAGCCAGAAGCTGCCATACCCAAAAGCAAAGGCATCATCCCTAGTAGTAGGGAAATGGGCCAACTGGTCACAAAATCGTACAACCTTCTCCAGAGCAGCAAACAGCTCCCCCTCCTCAACCAGACTCCACTGGCTGGCTCCAAGGGCCAAGTTTGCCTCCTGAAAACTCTCCTCGGAGGACCTACAACTATCTTGAGAACAGGCCAGGTCTCCACGAAGAGAGGACAGAGCCTCATCATGGGCGGCAAGACGAGAGCTTTCAGCCTTAAGACTCTCCTGAGCCTCCAAGAGTTGCTGCCTGGCAGAGTCCCTCTCCGAAAGGAGAATTGACGAGGTGAAGTCTGCCTTGGCCTTGGCCTCATTTGCTAGGCGGGCTGCTTCACGCTGCACGAGGAGTTCAGCCTTGCATATCTCCAGATCCCCCTACAAAGAGTGGGAGTAGCCCTCAGATTGCTCCAACAGGATTTTTAGCTCCTTCCTATCCTTAGCAAGAGCAGCCAATTCAACCCTGTATGTCCGCCAACTCTCCAAGGAACGTTTGGCTATGTAGCAAAGTTGGCGGCACCCCCTGACCTTCTCCTTTAGATGGGCACGGTCGGCAACAATCCATGTCGCCAACCTGACCTGGGGGAGAAGAAACAGTTTACCAACCTGACCTGGGGGAGAAGAAAGCATCAAAAAATTGGCAGGAAGTTTTGAGGTAGGAGATTATTCCCGAATCGATTATTGCTACTGGGCCAAATGAAGGGAATGGGCCGAAGGCAGTAACTGAACTATATACAACACATCTAGGGCCCAATGGCCCAGTTTCAAGACTCCAAACATGTTGTGAAATGTACGACAATTACTGATGAATTGTACAGAATGATCAAAAGAGAAAAAAATAGAAATTGACATAGAGATTTAATGTGGTTTCGTGATGTGCTTACATCCATAGGGAGCAAGCAGTGCAAAATTCACTATCAGTCAATTAGAGTTACATAATGTGTATTTATACTAACCCTAGACTTACAGATGTATTTAATACAATTACAAAAATACCCCCCATACCATGTTGCATCCCAAACAATGCACCAAACCCGAAAGGCAAATGCCATGTCACTTCGCTCCCTCCGACATCTACCTACTTTCAATGTATGAGCTATATACTTCAACAAAATAGCTAATGTACCTCACTCTAATGGGGAAGAGAATTTGTTTTCAGCTCATTTTCCACCAAGGCAAGGGGATAGCCACCGATGGAAAGGCCAAGCTCGAGCTCTGAGGAAACCAGTTGCCCTTTCTGTAACTACCTATCTCAAGGTGACAAACGAAATGCAGAGGTAAGCATTGTTAGCTCTACCCCTATAAAAAAAATCCAAAAAATCCATTCTAGATGAGAAGCAAACTGACAGTATCTCTCCTTTAGAAATGGCGACGGTTGTGACTCAGCCTCCCAGGAAATATGAGAATTCTAAGCTGGAATTGTCGGGGGCTTGGAAACCCCCGAACAGTTCAAAGCCTTTGCCTGTTGGTAAAGGACAAGAAGTCCGATCTGGTCTTTATCATGGAGACCAAATTGTATTGTGGTGGAAGCGATAGGAAGGAGTGGAGAACTTATGCTCTTATGGAAATAGGAGGACATAGTAGAGCTAGTTAATTATCACAAAATCATATTAACGTGTTATTGAATGATGAACAATGCAATTCTAAGTGGCTACTGTCTTGCTTTAATGGGTAGCCAGTAACAAATTTAAGGAGACAAACTTGAGATTTATTATTATCCTTCAAGCCTATGGAAGGAGGATGGAGAGTTATTGGAGACTTCAATGAGGTGTTGTATAAGGAAGAAATGGAGGGGGGAAATCCCAGAAGTGAAAGACTAATGGGCATGTTCAGGCACATGATGGAGGAGGGGAATCTTTATGATACAGGATAGACAGGCAACAAATTCACTTGTGCAACCATCATGAACATGAGATTTTCACAAAAGAGAGACTCAATAGAGCTATAGCTAATGATATGTGGAAAAGAAAGTACTTTGAATACTCAATGGAGACCTTACTAGCTATTTGTTCTGTTCACAATCCAATACTTCTTCAATGCAGTATTGGAAGGTGCTCAGTTCGCAGCTTTCATTCTTCTTTCAAGTATAAGGAAAGTTGGAATAAGGAGGAGAGTTGTAGTGCATCAGTTTCTGAAGCTTGGAAAAACAACACAAAAGGGAGGGAGAAAGGTGTGTAGAAGGTGATGAGTAAATTGGAATCAACATAGAAGGTGCTCAAAAAATGGAGCAGTAATTTAGAAAGGGAGAGAACCAAAGCCATCAAGGAGAAGACATAGGTTTTAAGCATGCTAAAGAGAAGAGAAGGACCTAATAACATACAAAACAAAAATAGGTACAACAAGAGCTTGATTTTCTATTGACCCTAGAAGACACAAGGTGGAGACAAAGAGCTAAGAGACACTGCTTGATTGGGGGAGATAGAAATACAAAGTATTAACATGCATGTGTGAACTAGAGAAGGAAAAAAAATGCCATCAAAAGAGTGTGGATATGGATGGTACAAAATTGAGGGAGAGGTCATAAATAGCTTCAGGCTTTAAAAGATACTTTTCTATAGTATTCAAATCTACACAGCCCAACTCAGCCTGCATTAACTAGTGCCTTCAGGGGGTAGAACAAAGGATTACAATTGAAATGCTCAACAAGTTAGAGAGGGACTTTACAATGAAAGATGTGGAGGAGGCACTTAAGCAAATGTCCCCTTTCAAGTCCTTAGGTCCTGATGGCTTCAGTGCAGGTTTTTACCAAGAACATTGGAAGATAGTGGCCCTGGAAGTGTCTCAAGCTATATTGGGTTTCTTAAAATCAGGTAAGATGCCAAGGGACTTAAATCATACTCATATAGCTTTACTGCCCAAGGTAAACTCCCTAACTCAGTACATGAATTTTGACCAATCTCTCTGTGTAATGTTATCTACAAATTGATTTCCAAAAATTTGGCCAATAGAATGAAATGTGTGATGGACAAGGCGATCTCGTGGAACCAGAGTGCCTTCATCCCCAATAGGCTCATAATTGACAATATTATGGTAGCTTATGAGCTACTCCATACCATGCAATCAAAAAAAAAAAAAAGGAAGGGAGGGGTCGATGACCATAAAGCTAGATATATCTAAGGCATATGACAGGGTTGAATGAGGCTTTTTAGAGGCTATGTTGCTTAAGCTAGAATTTGGAAAGAAATGGATTGATTTAATGATGGCTTGTATGAAGTCAGTTTCTTATTCTACTATCATTAATGGGGAACCAAGGGAGACCATTATTCCTTTGAGAAAACTAAGACAAGGTGACCCCTTGTCACCTTATCTATTCCTGATCTGTGCAGAAGGTCTCAGCTCTCTCTTGTATAAGGCTGAATCAGGTGGTTTTATCAAGGGGTGGTTGTGACCAAGGGTGGATTGAGAATCAACCACTACTTTTTGCTGATGATTGTGTAATTTTTTGTTGAGCAAAGTTGTTGGAATGGTACCATATTTATGAAATTTTGACTTAATATGAGAAAGCATTGGGCCAAAGATTAAATAAAGAAAAAACTAGTCTGTTTTTCAGTTGAAACACCAAGGTGGAAACCAAGGATTTCATTTTGCATCAAGTGAATGGATCTAGGTGTAAAAATTACAACAAATATCTTGGTCTCTATATTGTGGTAGAAAGGTCAAAATTTGACACTTTTAGAAGCTTAAAGGAGAAGATCTGGAAAAGAATCAACAGCTGGAAAACCAAATTCTTATCCTCAGCAAGGAAGGAAGTGCTTATTAAGAGTGTGCTGCAGGCAATCCCAGCTTAAGCTATGAGTGTGTTTAAGATGCCAATTTTGCTCTTAAAAGAAATTGAAACACTCTTGGCCAGGTTTTGGTGGTGTCATAAAAGTGATGGAAAAGGGATCCATTGGAAGACTTGGAAGTATATGGGTTCAGTAAAAAACCAATGGGGTTTGGGCTTTAGGGATCTCTGTAGCTTCACTAGAGCCCTTTTAGGAAAACAGGTATGGAGAATGATATAGGATCCTCAATCCATGGTCTCTCAAATTTTCAAGCAGAAATACTTCCCAAATTGTGATGTAATGGATGCAAAGCTGAAAGGATCACCATCTTTTATATGGAGAAGCCTCTAGTTGAGCTTAGGGCTATTAAAGGAGGGGTTGGGCTAGAGGGTGGGTAATGGAAGAGGCATAAGAATTTGGAAGGACAAGTGGCTTCCAAGGCTTGTGACCTTCCAGATTCGGACTCCCGTCAACACTTTGGATATTGAGACTAGAGTGGATGCTTTGATTGATGAAGCTAGAAGTTCTTGGAAAATAGACCTGGTGGAATCAATATTTAAGGAAGAAGAAGCAAAGTTCATCTGTTCTATACCTATTAGCAAAAGAAGGGCAAGTGACAGAAGGATTTGGGATGGTACAAAAAGAGGAAAATTCTCAGTTGAAAGTGCTTATTTCATGAAAACCAAATTGTCAAACAGGAGTTCAAGGGAACCTTCAACTGGTGGGGGCAACAACTCAATATGGAAAGATCTTTGGCAACTAGAAGTCCCAACCAAGGTTAAACTACTCATATGGAAATGCCTAAACAACATACTCGTTACAAAAGATAGTTTGTTCAGGAAGAACATTATTGAGAGTAATCTTTGCCCAGTTTGTGGAAGGGAGAAAGAAACAATAGTGCATGTTTTATGGGTTTGTCCTGCAATAGCAAGCGTTTGGGGGGGGGGGGGGGAAGGGAAGGCAAGTTTGTTCAGGAAATGGAAAAGATTTTATTGTGATTTCAAGCAGCTATGGGGAGAGTTGACTAGGAAACTGAACCAGGAAAGCATTGAACTTGATTCAGTTTTGTTCTATCACATATGGGCTAGGAGAAATGTGTATACTTTTCGAAGTCAGTCCAAGAATCTTCCTACTACAGTTGCTATGGCTCAAGTAGACTTATCTTTACCTAAAGAGATTAATCAAAGCAGTGGTAATAGAGCATAAAAGAGTTATGGGAGAGGACCTAATCAATCTTGGCAGCCACCCGAGTCCCCTTGCTTCAAAGTAAATTTTGATGCAGGTTTTGACAAAGATAAGGATATAATGGGGATAGGGATCATAATGAGGGACTCTGAAAGGGGTTTACAAGCAAGTTTGATAGCCCATAAGGTGCATGTCCTCTCTGTATTCCAAGCAGAACTCTCTCCTCTTCACAAAGCCATGGATTTTTGTATTGAGTTGGGACTTAATCAAGTAATCTTAGAAGGAGATGCCAAAGTGGTCATAAATGCAGTCACTTCCAAAAGTGTTGATAACTCATGGCTTGGCTAGGAGATAGAGAACTTGCAGCAACTAATGGAGCTTTATCTTGCCTGGAGACTTTCTTTTGTGCACAGATCTGTAAACAATGCTGCCCGTATAGCAGCAAAGATTGCTATAAAGGAAGCTAGTGAAAGAGTATGGCTAGAAGATGGTCGAGATGAGGTCAAAAACTTTGTAATGAAAGATGTATTATGTATGGTCTAAGTTATCAATGAAATTGTCTTCCTTTAAAAAAAAAATAGACACATGAAATAAGTCATTCAATATTGTTTAAGCATTTAATACTATCGTAGAAATTCACTTAGATAATAATATATATTGTAAAGTCAATTCCATATATCTCTCACCCTTACTAGGCCTTAAAACTCAAGTAGCATCTGATCTAGGGATCCAAATTCATTGGCACTATACCAAAATCCTTAGCTCATTGGCACCATATCAACCTCCTTAGCAAAGGTTCCTCAAGTCCTTGACAAGAGGCCCCTATACACAGTAAAGTCACTCGGGACCTTAAAACATATAGCTCCTTGGGTTTTCAACAAGACATGCATGAAGTTCCTTAGGTCCTCAACAACAAATCTCTTAACAACATGAAGTCCCTTAGGTCCTTAGAATCATGTAACTCCTCAAACACAATTGTCACTCATAATGATCATGTTTGTCTCTCAACAACTTAATTAGGGTCATGCTCCTAGGAAAGGATCGTGTTCATTCTCTAATATTTGTCTTCAGAAAGGAATGTCTTCAACAACTAAGATGCACTCCTAATAGCATCCTAGTTAACCTAGAAGTTGGTCTTTGGCAACCTGGCACCCAATGAACATTAACTCCTTGGGTTGAATATCCTATGTCAGACCTAGCCAATCGAACATTCTCAATGACTTGGACATTTCAACAACATTAAGCACATCACTTGGATCCTTGGCCAGTCCCTTCCTCGAACATAAATGTCAGCTTCTCCAATGTTTAACTACTCATCTTACTACTAGGCATTGAACATGTGTAACACCCTACCTAATTACCCATTAGAATTAATCTTTAATTGCCCTTAGAATAATCTTATAATTTTGGGCTTTATATATATATTTTTATTTTTTTATCATAAGAATTATTATTATATTTTATTGTTATTATTTATTGTTAGACTTGTTTTACCTATTAAATTATGGCACTTAGTGTCATTAATTGATAAGTTTGAGGGTTAAGATTGAACGGTTTAGTAAGCAAGCTTATTAGTGCTTCACTTAAGGCCCTTAGAACCTTTAGAATGTTATGGGCCAAGACTTAAAGGCCTTAAACCAAGCCTTATAAGAGTTTAAGGGGTTGTTTTATGGTGAGATGAAATGAGATGGTTTTAGATAAAAGTTGAAAGTTGAATAAAATATTGTTAGAATATTATTTTTTAATATTATTATTGTTTTGAGTTTTAAAAATGTTGAATTTTTTATTATATTTTGTGTGAGAATTTAGAAAACTTGTAATGATGAGATGAAATGAGATGGTTTCTCAATGATAGAGTTAATTGGCCTTTCTTAATTTCAGTCTTGAAGGGGTTTGGTTTCTCGGATTGATTTTGTGGATTGGTGGAGGCCTGCGTAGGGTCACACTGGTTTTTGATCATGATGAATGGAATGTATAAGGTTTTTTCAAACCTTCTCATGGCTTTAAGTCAAAGGGATCCTCTTTCTCCATATTTGTTTATTATTATGTAGGAAGTTCTTTCCATTCTTTTGCGACAGAATTTTGAGGAAGGAAGAATTGGCTCTTATTTTCATCCTAGAGGGGCCCCTTTGGTGTCCCATCTCCTTTATGCTGATGATCTCCTTATTTTTGCAAATGGGGAGAAGAGATACATTAAAATGCTCTTACGGTAGCTGGATACTTATGCGCTCTAGTCTTGACAGTCAATTAATAAGGAAAAGTCAGCTCTTTTTCTGTCTAAGAAGATTAATTATTCATGGAAATGTAGCCTGCTGAGAATGATAGGATTTGTGGAAGGAGCTTTTCCGACTACTTATTTAGGGGTGCCATTGGTGACATGGCTTCTTACGACAAGAGCTTTGGAGCCTTTGGTGGCCAAAATTCATAATAAGATAGCGGGGTGGAAGCTTAAAATTTTGTCCCAAGGTTGACGTCTTAATTTGTTTCGACATGTTTTATCTTGCATGGCTACCCATATTTTGGTGGTTCAGAATGTTCCAAAGGTTATTCTTCCCAAGCTTAACTCCATTCTTTCAACCTTCTTTTGGGGTGAGTATAATGGAAAATCTAAGAAAAAGTGGGTGTCATGGTCTACGATTTGTAAGCCATTCCAGGAAGGAGGTCTTGGTCTTTTGGATTTTATGGAACTGCAGCGATCGTTAAATATGAAATTTGCGTGGCGACTGTTATCTTTAGATAATCTCTAGACTTTGTTTTTTCGAGCAAAGTACTTAATAGGGGGGCACCTTGGTACGACATCTTCATGTGCAACTGGTTCACGGTTTTGGAAATCTATTTTGCAACTATTTCCAAAGACTTGTGATCATACGAAGGTATGGGTTAAGGAAGGCAAGATCTCATTTTGGCATGAATGTTGGATGTCGGGTGGTCCACTTAGTGTCTTTGTTCAGAACATTGTAAATCCTAATCTCCAAGTTAGGGACTTCTGGGTTGGTAATACCTGGGATGAGCATGCCCTAGTGGATTTGCTTGGGGAAACTAGAGCCCTGGAGGTGATTTGGTCAATTGTGGCAGGTAAGGAGGGGCCTGATGTTTATATATGGGAACCTAGTCAGGATGGTAATTTCTCCATGTCTTCAGCTTGGGATATCATATGGGTTAGTGGTGTGGAACTCCCCTAGATGAAATGGATCTGGCATAAACTTCTCCCTAGGAGAGTGTCGGTTTGTGTTTGGAAGGCATGGTTCCAGTGCCTCCTAATGGATGCTTGTATAATGTCCATGGGTATCTCAATTGCATCCCGTTGTGATTGTTAGTTGACATGGTGCTCTGAGTCTTTGGATCACATTCTTTGTTCTAGAGATATTGCTATGGCTGTTTGGCGCAAAGCATCGGAAGCCTTAGGTGTTCGCTGCATGGGTTTTTCTTCATGCTGATCACCCATCTATTCTTAGTTTAGTTGTGCTAAATGCTCCTTCCAACTTGGTGTTTTGGTTGGCCTACTCCCATGCCTGATCGCTTGGAGGCTTGGGCTCGAAGGTGTAAGGCTCAAATGGAATCGGTTCATGAATCGATAGAGTCTGTTTGGCTTGAAGTGAAGTCTTGGCTGAGTCAAATTTCTAAGAATGTTTCTAAGTGCAGAAGACTATCTCCAACTTATTGTGAGATCCTTAGAGCTATTAACGTGCCAATCAGTCAGGTTTTCCTTTGGTGTCCTCGTGCGGTGGTGTGGAGTAAACCAATGGCTGGGTGGGTGAAATTAAACATTGATGGGAGCTGTAGGAACCCGGGATCTCATTGGGGAGGTGGGGTGATTAGGAATCATTTTGGCAATGTTAGGGCTGCCTTTTTGGAACATTTGGTGTGTGGTACTAATACTACTGCTGAACTAGGGGCCCTTACTAGAGGAGTGGCTGTGAGTAAAGAGTTCGGCTTTTATCATGTGGAAATCTGTAACAGCCCGTTAAATATTCAATGGTGGAATTTCTATAGATTTTAGGAATCTCGTGAAAACTCTGTAAGTTTTCACGAATCGGCTAATCGCAAAGGTTTTAGTCTATTAACATAGTCAGTATTATCACTCACTATGGTGCCAAAAATGCGATTTTAATTGTTTGAGGTAGTTAGAAGTGTCAGAATATGTTATGGTTTGCACTACTAGACTCAATTGATTATTTAGGATTTTACGATGCAATAACCCCTTTTTATAATTTCAGACGAAACGCCTAATCGAAACTATGAAATTACTTTTAGGGGCACTTCAGGGTTGAGTTTTGGTAAACAATTTTTACTATAAGTTAATATGAATATTTAGGATTTTTCAGTACTAAGTTTATTATGTAGTTTTTTTGGAGTGAATAATAACCTCGATAAGCGTACTAGTGCAATGTTTTCAAAATCACAGTGTGGAATTTCCAAATTAGGTTAGAGAAGTTTTATTTGGATACTTGGCAAAATCTTAGCCACACATAGTGAATAGTATTAGACACTTGGCACAAATAGGAACCATTGAATGGATTTGTAAAGGAAATCAAGGTGTGAGATAATGCCACCTAAGCAAAACTTTTTTTTCATCAGATCAACCAAATTGAGTAGGATCAAAGAAAATTTCAACCCTAGTGAAACCCTAAATGGCTGGAATCCAATTGGAACCCCAAAAGCTTGTTTGTAACCGAAACCGTAAACGGTTTCCCCAAACCCTGAAGTTGGCCTTCAAACCCTTTTTTATCCAATTTCTAGCATTGTGTTTAATCACTTGATTAAATCACTTCTACATGCTATTAAATTCTCAAATCATTGTTATGACATCATTACCCAACATTTTAAACTTTGGAAATTTGATTGGGCTAAGAAAAGTTAGATTTGGGTTTGGTAGTATCTCAAACCCTAACTAAACCTCCTTTAAATCTCAAATTGAAGCCCACTTGGTTAAAGCCCATGAATTTGGCCACCTTGGCAAAGATTCTTAAAGAAGTTTTCTCCCTCACATAGCAGACCATCCACTACCCTTGACCGCACCCAATAATGGCTTGAGGTGATGGAGAAACTCACCTCATCAACCTCCACACCTCACAACTTCTACAAGCAGTCTTTTCCCCTCACTATTCTCCACTTCATGTCACATAGCCACCTTAAATCAAGGTCCATTCAAGCTCATATCTTCCCCCTTCAAAATTATAGAGTCATACTAGACCCACTTTTTTTCCTTTAGTCACTTCTTCACCCCATTCTTAGAGAGAAACTCAAAAGAGCTCTCTTAGGAAGATATATGGGTCCTTTTGCGTGGAGATTTTCTACACTTTTTATGTATATTCACACGATGAATCCTTCATAAAAGTTGTTCCTCTTTGAGCATAGTTTCCGTATATATATTATTCATATCATTCCATGGTCATTGGTTTGATAAAAAGTAATTTTAACCATGGCAAGGTCATTTTGGGCATAAAACTGAAGAGTATGTTATGTTTTGGAGTTTTTGACCAAGCTAATGGACATATATTGGTCCGAGAATTTTATGGAGTGTTTTTAGAATGTGTTTAAGAGTGTTCATTGAGGTTTTGTTGCATGAATAAAGTTTTTGATGATAGATTTTCTTAGATCTAAAAAATTGAAAACTGGAAGTGGAAAAACAGTTTTTGTTTGGAGAAACTTTGACTATTTCGAGATTTGATCTTACTCTAAAGGTTTTAATATTTTTACATGATGATCCTAAGTGTCCTATTTTCATGTTAGGATGTTATTTTGAAGATATTTAGTATTAGTTTCAAATATATGATTTTTCTATGTAAGAGGATTTCGGTTAGGCCTAAGATTTAATGTTTCTGGATTAGATCCATGTTTTATTGATTTTTAGCCATGTGATTTTAATTTTGATGGTTGGATATTCTTTAGGACACAATTTTAAACCATGTAATGCTTTATTTCAAAGATCTCACCTTCTTAAGCCATTGGTCAAGAGATTTATCAAAGCTAGTTGAGGAAAAAGTTTTTGTTTTTGAACTAAATGTAAAACCAAAAAAACTCCAAGTGTTATTTTGTAATTTTGGTGACTTTAGTTTAATGATTTAAAGCATGGTTGATCTTAGGATTATGTTATGAATATGTTAGAAGTAAGATTTGATTTTTTGGAATTCTTAGAGTTGTTTTGATTTAGGGTCAAAGCTTGTGATTCAAGTGTTTGGATCTTTTTACAAAAAGTTTGATGTTAATTATTAGCTTTTCTAAATGGATGTTTTAAGTATGGTTTTAAACTTAGAATAGGAAGATCTTTGTTGCAAAATTTTGGTTTAAGCATGAGTTTTGAAGTTGAAAGGAATTGCAACAAAAATCAAAAGAAATGGCCTATGGATGTTTCGGCCATAGTTTGCTTTCCATAGTTGTGATTTATTTTAAATTTTTCTGAGTTGATATTTGAGTTTAGGACAAAATTTACATATGGAATGTAAATTTTAGAAATTTTTGGAGTTAGGATGTGAAATCCTTACGTTAGGAATAAAATGGTCTTTTTCCCATATGTAGAGGGTAAAAATGTCATTTTATTCTAATTTGGCTCTTTTACACATTTGTAATGGTTAGTAATTAAATTTCTAACTTTTAAAATACCCTCTTACAGTTCCTCGTGTTTCGCACTTTATTCTCGTAAAATGCGACGACCATGGTAAGTTAGCTTCTAACTTACTATCAGTTTACTGTAAATGTATTATGGGTAAGAGTACTATAATTTATGTATGTATGTTGTCATATATGCCATGCCATGCCATTATATTTTATCTGTTATGCATGATTTATTCTGTCATGAATATTTATCTGTTACACAATCTATTCTGTCACGTATTGTTATATGTTATAAGTATGTCATGTTAATTATGCCACATGTTACATGTATGTCATATCATGTAATATTCACCTTTGCAAGTATGTTATGTTAAGTAAATAAGTTAGATTAAGATTATGTTATGTCAAGTTTCAGATCACGTTCATGCTAAGTTATTCATGTCAATCACAATCCTAAGTGCTAGGATGGGGTAATATCTTAGTGGAACTCCTTTGTTCACGCTGGAGTGTCTAAATAGGTGTGAAATTTCCTGGGCTGATGAAGTACAATCAACAGGTTGCGAATGTGGCCTAACTAGCTGGTCACCGAAGCGCGCTGGGCACTAATGCCGATGGAGCCATATTTTATTTTACTTGTATTCACAGCAAGTGTGGCACAAACAATTCATGGGGCCACAACAACTGTGGAGCATACACTATGTGAGACACAACAATTGTAACAAGTAGAATACGTGGAGCCGCAACAACTGTGGAGTACGTATTAACGCACTTAAAGCTGGTGTAGATACTTGTGTTGTGTTGCGGTAATCAGCAGGGACACACGACTCAAGGGGACCTATGTAGCACCCATATGGTCATGTTATTAATTAAGTCTATTGAACAAGATTCAAAATTCATGTCAAGAAGTTAAGATAAGAAATCATGTTAATCCCATGAGATAAGAATAAGCAATCATGGTTAACCCCATAAGATAAGAATAAGCAATCATGGTGACCCTATGAGATAATAATAAGTTTCAGATCAAGTGCATGTTATGTTATGTTGTGTTCATGTTCACATTCATGTCATGTTATGCTCAAAAACTGATTCCGCACTGGTTACTCCCTAAGCCAGTTCTTCTGGTTTTACCGTTCTGGTTCGGTTTTTCAGTTTTAATATAATATACTATATATATAATATAATATAGTATATTATAGTATATAATACTATATAATACTATTGTGATGTACTATATTATATTATAATATATAGTGATATAGTATTAGTATAACTATTTTTTTATTTATAGGAATATTAGTATAACTAATATTTTTTTATAGTATTAGTATACTAGACCAAACCCACTAGTTCGGTCTTGTTCGGTCGGGTTTATGATTCACCAATTTTTTTTTTCAGCCCTAATGGCCACAATGACAGTAGCAAAACAATGAAATGTGGCAACCTAGATTAACCTAGAGCGAAAAAGGGCAACTTCTTCTTTCTCTGTAGGAGGGAATGATGTCTTAATTGCCCTACTTTGCAGAGTTAATCACATTCCTATTTTGACATATCAGTCAAAGTTAGGAAGTCAGAGTCAATATCAGCTTTGACCCCAACTTTAACTATTTTTAATATAAAAACTCTGACTCCGACTTCGAATTCTAAATATACCGACTCTGCCAGAGTCGGAGTGGGACCGAGTATCGGTCAAAGTCAAAGTTGCCTAAGTTTTTGCCTACTCCTTGTGACGCCCCCAAATCCCCACACACGGACACGGGGAAATCGAGACGTCCGGATGATGACATCACTGGTCACCACCCTATCGACGTGTGCCAAGTGTGTGTAAGCAACGAATGTATACGAGAAACACGCAGCGGATAGCAAAGTCAATAACTAAGTACCATAATTTTTCTTGTTTAATACAAAGCTGTTCAAAACATACGTAAATAAATATTACAAAACACAAATATAGTTTTAAACCAAAAACAAAACATAACATCAGCATCCCGGCGGAGCCGCATCCTCTGGCTCAACCTCCTCCTCCTCATCCTCGATCTCTGCACCAAAATCTACGATACTAAAAATGGTGCCGCAGGTAAGTAAACTCCAAACACCACTAGATAAAAACATATAAAACTCAAACAATATGCATGAGAGAAAAACCAATTCACATGCGCCATAAAACCATAATTTTTCCACCAAAAAAATCATTTGGCCAACAAAGAAAACATATCCTTAAAACCAATCCTCTCCATTATCCTAGATAATGGCCCAAACCACCATTTTTCCAGAAAATGGATCAAAAGCCTCAACACATCCTCGCCATTATCCCAGATAATGGCCCAAACCACCATTTTCCCATAAAATGGATCAAAAGCCTCGAAACCAAATCTTGCCATTTTCCCAGAAAATGACCCACATCCGAAAACCATAAAAACAATCGAGTTATGCATGCACCATGATCTCCCCTAGGGATCATCAGCACACCCTGGCTCTATGCCACATCGCAGGTAACAACTACGCATGTGACACCTAAACAAGTGATGCCCAGACTCGCGCCCTGTGCGTACCTAGCCAGGCCATCCTCTAGTCCCCGCCACTCTAGGGACCACGAAGTCGACACGACAGCGTTACCGTATCGTGCGATCCGGTCGTTGCCCTACGACAACCCAGGGTATGTCACTCAGTATTATTCACTCCCGAGTGACCAGAGGAGCTCCACCGAGATAATAACCCATCCCGGCTTGGGCTCGTGAGACACACGCACCCAAAAATCATTGACGCCAATAAAACGGGATTTTCTCGATTAAAACAAAATGCACATAAACACAATATGCAACTTACGCCTCATGGCTCAAATAATCAAGCAATCACAAACAACCAAAACCAAGCACTCCGTCCTTGATCGATCCGACCCCCAAACTCTTCGGACTCAGTCAAGAATCGGCCAACCAACAACAAATATTTATTAAATGAGTAAAATATATTTAAATCTAAAATTAGGGTTTGGAAAATACTTATAGCGCTATATGGTATTTTTAACGTTACAAACGGCGGAAGGAAAGCAACGTAACAGTGAAATTTCACTGCAGCTGTGGGTTGTAAAATACCCACTTTTGAACGGGGACAAACCAAGGTTTGGGATTGATAGGGAATGGTCTAAGGATGTTTATGAAGTTAGTGGAAGTGGAGTTTGGCCGTGGGTGGCGGCGGAAACGGCTGAGGAATGGCTGAAATGTCCAAAACGGAAACTAGCTCATGGGAGCTGTTCCGGTGGCTATTAAAGGCTGGAAATGGGTGGGTTAGGACGGTAAGGAGTCGATGATGAAGTGGTGAAGAGGTGGTGGCCGGAGGTGGAGCGACGGCGGCAAATCGGAGCAAAAACCGTGTAGCTTGATGGGCTTTTTCCTGCTAAACGGCGAGTCCATTGGTGGTGGAATTTTGTGGGGTGGTTCACCGGAGGGAGGGGAAGATTTTGGTGGGGATGGTGTGCCGCACGGTGGCCGGCGGCGGTGGGTCTGGGCAGATGAAGCTTTCGGCGTGAAGGAGAGGAGAGAGAGGGAGAGACGGACGGGGGAGGGGGGTCGCGCGGGAGGGGAGGGAAAAGGAAGAAAAAAAAAAGAAAAAAGAAAAAAGAAAGAAAAGCGAAAAAGGAGAAAAAGAAAAAAGGGAAAAGAAAAGATGGAGGGAAGAAATGAGGTCCAATCCTCACTCCGAAAAACAAAACAGATATGCCGAAAATGAGATTAAAAACCGTAAAACGACTAAATAAATTAAACACCGCATCAAATAAATAAAAACTAATTTAAAATGCAATAATTTAAAATAAATAAATAAATATATTAATTAAATTAAGAACAACCCTGCAGTGAAAATACAAGTAAAAGTGGGTCGTCACATCCTCCTCCCTTAAAACAAATTTCGTCCTCGAAATTTGCAAGATCAACCGCCAACTTAAAACAAGCCACATAAAAACACATAAACCATCTGTAACCAAGATTAAGAAACGTACCGTCTTTACTCAAACAAGTATGGGTATTATTCCCTCATGTCCATTACTCGCTCCCAAGAGAAGTCTTGAGCTAACGGATCTCCCCATGCCACCTTAACCAAAGGTATCATCTTGGACCTCAACTGTTGCTCTTTCCAATCCATGATCTGCGACGGAACAACCTCATAAGTGAGATCCGATTGCAACTGAATACTCTCTAGGTCGACAAAGCGTGGCTCTTGTTGTCCAAAGCTCTTCTTCAAGGACGATATGTGGAAGACATCATGAATATCCCCAAAATACTTTGGCAAAGCAACTCTATAGGCGACGGACCCTACCTTCTCCAGAATCTGAAAAGGGCCGACATACCTCGGATCCAGTTTCCTCTTCTTACCAAAACGCTTAACACCTCTCATGGGAGAGACTTTGAGATCAACTCAATCACCTTCTTCAAAAGATAACTCTCTCCTCCTGGTGTCAGCGTAGCTTTTCTGACGACTCTGAGCTGCCGCCATTTTATTCTTGATGATCCGAACTTGGCTTTGCATCTCTTGAATTATTTCGGGTCCAATAATCTTACTCTCCCCGACTTCATCCCAATACAAGGGCGATCTGCACTTCCTCCCGTAAAGAGCTTCATAGGGAGCCATCTGAATGGTTGCATGAAAACTATTATTATATGCAAACTCTATAAGCGGCAAATGGTTTTCCCAACTCCCTTGAAATTCCATGACACATGCTCGCACCATGTCTTCAAGGGTTTGAATGGTGCGCTCTGATTGGTCGTCTGTTTGTGGGTGATATGCAGTACTAAACTTCAACTTAGTACCCAAAGCTGCCTGCAAACTCTTCCAGAATTGAGACGTGAACCTTGGGTCTCGATCCGACACTATACTCTTCAGTATGCCATGCACCCACACTATTTCTTTCACATACAAGCGTGTCAACTTACCCAAGGAATCGGTGTTATTAACAGGCAAGAAATGAGCACTCTTCGTTAACCGGTCAACAATCACCCAAACAGAATTTTTCCCACTAGACGTCCTCGGCAAGCCCACTACAAAGTCCATCGTGATGTCATCCCGTTTCCACTCAGGAATAGGGAGGGGTTGGCGCATACCAGCGAGTCTTTGATGCTCGGCCTTGACTTGACGGCATGTGTGGCATTTCTCAACATACAAGGCAATATCCCTCTTCATTCCATCCCACCAATAATTTTTCTTCAAGTCCCGGTACATCTTTGTACTGCCGGGATGAACTGAATAAGGGGCCGCATGAGCTTCTGCCATGATCCGCTCCTTGAATTCTGAATCTTTGGGGACCACTCTACGATCTCGGAACCGAAGTATTCCATCTTTATCCATACTATAGTGCAACGGCCCTCGAGATTTTCTGACTCTTTTCCTAATATTCAGCAGTTTCGGATCATTCCTTTGAAGAGTCTTCAATTCTTCAAAATCAGTTACCCGAATATCAAGAACAGAAGATAAAATCTCATCTTGTTGTGAACTTTCCATAAGGAGCCTTCTCATCCCACAAAGCAAAGAATCCAATTCTGACGGCTCAGCTTCATCTTCCAAGTGCGATTTTCGGCTCAAAGCATCAACAACTATATTTGCCTTCCCTGGATGATACTTGATCTCACACTGGTAGTTCCTGATTAACTCCATCCATCGCCTCTGCCTCATGTTCAGATTTTTCTGGGAAAACAAGTGCTTCAGGCTCTTGTGATCGATGTATACCTCACATGCTTCCCCATACAAAAAGTGTCGCCAGATCTTGAGAGCAAAAACAATCGCAGCCAATTCCAAATCGTGCATCGGATAATTCTTCTCATGGTCCTTTAGCTGACGAGATGCATAGGCAACAACCCGTCCTTCCTGCATAAGGACACAACCCAATCCAAATTTAGACGCATCACTGAAGACTACGAATGGCTTGTGCGGTTCTGGAAGCGCTAACACTGGTGTCGTCGTCAACCTATTCTTCAATTCTTGGAAGCTTCTCTCACACTTATCTGACCAAACAAATTCTGTATTCTTCCAAGTCAAAGCTGTGAGAAGTCCGGATAGGCGAGCAAAACCCTCCACAAATCTTCGGTAATATCCTGCAAGTCCCAAGAAACTCCGGATCTCGCGCACTATAGTCGGACGCTGCCATGACAAAATAGCTTCCACCTTACTAGGATCAACAGCCACTCCGTTTTGGGAAATCACATGCCCAAGAAATCTGACTTCCTCCAACTAAAATTCACACTTGCTAAGCTTGGCGAACAACTGGTGTTCTCTCAATTTCCCAAGTACCAGACGAAGATGATACACATGCTTTTCAACATCTCGGGAATAAATCAGAATATCATCAATGAATACTACCACAAAGGAATCCAGATAAGGTCGAAATACTCGATTCATTAAATCCATAAAAGCAACAGGGGCATTAGCTAACCCAAATGGCATCACCTTAAATTCATAATGCCCATATCTTGACCTGAAAGCAGTTTTGGGCACATCCTTGTCTCTGATCCTCAGTTGGTAGTATCCCGACCTCAAATCAATCTTCGAGAACACAACTGCTCCTTAAAGCTGATCAAATAAATCGTCGATCCGCGGGAGAGGATATTTATTTTTGATGGTCACCTTATTTAATTCCTGATAATCGATGCACATACGGAGGGTTCCATCTTTCTTTTTAACAAACAGAACTGGCACACCCCACGGCGAAGTACTAGGCTGAATAAATCCCTTATCTACCAGCTCTTGCAACTGAGTCTTTAACTCTTTTAATTCAGCCAGTGCCATGCGGTAGGGAGCTTTATGTACAGGAGCCGCTCCAGGTTTTAAGTCTATAACAAATTCCATTTCTCAAACGGGGGGTAGTCCAGCAAGTCATCCACAAACACATTGGGGAATTCTTCCACAACTGGAATGTCTACCAAAGACTTCTTCTCAGACGGCGTGGACACCATCTGGACTAAGAAGGCTTCTGCTCCCCATGCAATCTCTCTTCTTGCTTGAATTGTCGATATAATTATCGGCTTTTCTTTTAACTTACTCCCCGCAAATTCTAGACAATCACCATCTGGAAGTTGAAAGCTAATTATCCGACTTCTGCAATTAATACTTGCAGAATATCAGTATAGCCAATCCATCCCGAGAATGATATCAAAACCCAACAGCTTAAACACCACCAAATCAGCATCCAAGAACCTTCCATCAAAATTTAACGGGCATCCCAAAGCAACCTTGGAACACCACACCATTTCACCATCGGGTAGAGCCACAACCAATGACTTTGGCAAAGGTTCCGTGACCAAATTACACATCCGAGCAAACGTGGAAGATACAAACGACTGCAATGCACCGGAATCAAAAAAAGTGCAAGCATAAAACTCATATAAACGGACTCTTCCTGAACCAAACACATTAACCCATGAAATCCAAAAAAAAAAAAGGAGAAACCAAATACACCAAAAATTAAATTAAATCCATACCTGTAATTACTCCAGCATCATGGGTCGCTGGTGTCTCATCATCCACATCTCCGGGTGTGACAGCATAAACCCGGGCTTGCACTGCTTGCCTTGGATTTGTTCTTCCACCGCGTCTACCTCCACGGCTTCCCTGAACTGGTCTTGGACACTCTCGGGCAAAGTGACCCTACTGGCCACAATTATAACATTGAGCCCCACCAGAAGGGCACTCACCCACATGGGCTCTATTACAAACTCTGCAAACTGGCACACGTCCTCCCATGCGAACACCAGAGGATGCTTGCAGTCAAGTTCCGGTCCACTAAACAAATTTCTGAGGCGAACCCGAGCTGCTTCCTTCACCAGAAAAACTCCGCCTCTTATGCCCTGGAGGGGAGCCCATACTCAAATTATTCTCTCACTCCACAAGGGTGGCCACATCCACTAAGTCCTGAAAAGTGGATATCCGGTGACTGACCACCATACGGCGTATGTCAGGGCGTAGTCCCTCCTGGAAATGATCAACTTGCATCTCCTCTGTGGCGATGAGGTGGGGAGCAAACCGCCCAAGTTCTATAAATCCTCGGGCATACTGTTCCACTGTCGTGCTCCCTTGAACCAAATTTGAGAACTCTCTTGCCTTTTGCTTCCTTACAGAAGCGGGAAAGAAGCGGTCGTTAAATTCTTTCTTGAAGCGCTGCCAGGTCACAGCGGCAAAAGATCCCAATTCTGATTCCAGCATCACCTTCTTGGTATCCCACCAATCAGAAGCGGTGCCTTGCAACAGATAGCTGGCGTAGAGTACTTGTTGTGCCTCGGTGCAACCACACACCTCAAAAGTTCTTTCCAAGTCCTTGATCCACTTTCCAGCTTGAAGTGGATCCTCTTCTCCAGTGAAGTTTGGAGTCCTACGCGCCAGAAAGCACTCATAGGTGCATCCGGCTTGCACCTTGCTACTAGATCCTCCCGGGTATAGCCAAGGCCCTCCCTGATGTGGCCAAGGACCTCCTGGTTATGGTCAAAGCCCTCCTTGTGGTGGACAAGGCCCTCCTTGTTGTGGCCAGGGACCCCCTTGTTGTGGCCAAGGTCCTCCTTGTTGTGGCCAGGGCCCTGTCTGCTGTGGCCTAAAATTCTGCTGCATAAACTCTATCATCTGCCGTATTGCTTAGGCTATGGAGTCATCGCTTGATGTATTGTCCCGTGGCTCCTGAGTAGATTTCCTTGGTCTCACCATTTTTCCTGCCACCACAACCTTTGACCCCTTTAAGAAAACAAAAACAAATAAAACCAACAACAAACAAAAACAAAAACCAAAGACCAATACCACATAACAAGAAACAAAAAGAAACCATGTTGCAAAAACATAACTAAATAAATAAAAACAAGCAACCAAGTTCAAACAAATAAAACAAGTCAAAACAAATCAAAAAACAACTTTACTTAACATAATTTTTTTTTTTTAAACACAACTTTAAAAACATCCCGGTACTACCTACGGGACATGTGGTTTTACCCAGAGCCAAACCGCTCTGATACCACTTGTGACACTCCCAAATCCCCACACACGGACATGGAGAAATCGAGACGTCTGGATGATTACATCAAAGGTCACCACCCTGTCGATGTGTGCCAAGTGTGTGTAAGCAACGAATGTGCACGAGAAACACGCAGCGGATAGCAAAGTCAATAATTAAGTACCAGAATTTTTCTTGTTTAATACAAAGCCGTTCAAAACATACGTAAATAAATATTACAAAACACAAATATAGTTTTAAACCAAAAACAAAACATAACATCAGCATCCCGGCGGAGCCGCATCCTCGAGCTCAGCCTTCTCCTCCTCATCCTCGATCTCTGCACCAAAGCCTACAATACCAAAAATGGTGCCGCTAGTAAGTAAACTCCAAATACTACTAGATAAAAACATATAAAAGTCAAACAATATGCATGAAAGAAAAACCAATGCACATACGCCATAAAACCATAATTTTTCCACGCACGCCAAAAAAACCATTTAGCCCACAAAAAAACATATCCTTAAAACCAAGCCTCGCCATTATCCGAGATAATGGCTCAAACCACCAGTTTCCCAGAAAATGGATCAAAAGCCTCAACACATCCTCGCCATTATCCCAGATAATGGCCCAAACTACCATTTCCCCAGAAAATGGATCAAAAGCCTCGAAACCAAACCTCGCCATTTTCCCAGAAAATGGCCTACATTCGAAAACCATAAAAACAATCCGGTTATGCATGCACCATGATCTCCCCTAGGGATCATCCGCACACCCTGGCTCTGTGCCACATCGCAGGTAACGACTACGCATGTGACACCTAAACGAGTGATGCCCAGACTCGCACCCTGCGCATACCTAGCCAGGCCATCCTCTAGTCCCTGCCACTCTAAGGACCATGGAGTCGACACGACAGTGTTACCGTATCGTGCAATCCGATCGTCGCCCTGCGACAACCCAGGGGATGTCACTCAATATTATCCACTCCCGAGTGACTAGAGGAGCTCCACCGAGATAATAACTCATCCTGGCTTGGGCTCGTGAGACACACGCACCCAAAAACCATTTACGCCAATAAAATGAGATTTTCTCGATTAAAAGAAAATGCACATAAACACAATATGCAACTCACGCCTCATGGCTCAAATAATCAAACAATCACAAACAACTAAAATCAAGCACTCCGTCCTCAATCCATCCGACCCCCGAACTCCTCGGACTCAGTCAGGAATCAGCCAACCAACAACAAATATTTATTGAATGAGAAAAATATATTTAAATCTAAAATTAGGGTTTGGAAAATACTTACAGCGCTATATGGTATTTTTAGAAAGCTCGCAGCGTTGCAAACGGCGGAAGGAAAGCAATGTAACAGTGAAATTTCACTGCGGCCGTGGGTTGTAAAATAACCATTTTTGAACGGGGTTAAACCAAGGCTCGGGATTGATAGGGAATGGTCTAAGGATGTTTATAAAACTAGTGGAAGTGGAGTTTGGCCGTGGGTGGCGGTGGAAACGGCGGAGGAAGGGCCGAAATGCCCAAAACGGAAACTAGCTCGTGGGAGCTGTTCCAGTGACTGTTAGAGGCCAGAAATGGGTGGGTTAGGACGGCAAGGAGTCGGTGATGAAGTGGTGAAGTGGTGGTGGCCAGAGGTGGAGCGACGGTGGCAGATCGGAGCAAAAACCGTATAGCTTCATGGGCTTTTTTCGGCTAAACGGCGGCTCCGTTGGTGGTGAAATTTTGTGGGATGGTTCACCGGAGGGAGGGGAAGATTTTGGTGGGAGTGGTGTGCCACACGGTGGCCGGCGGCGGTGGGTCTGGGCAGATGAAGCTTTCGGCATGAAGGGGAGAGAGAGAGAGAGAGAGAGAGAGAGAGAGAGAGAGAGAGAGAGAGAGAGAGAGAGACGGACGGGGGAGGGGGGGTCGCGCGGGAGGGGAGGGAAAAGGAAGAAAAAAAAGAAAAAGAAAAAAGAAAAAAGAAAAAAGAAAAAAGAAAGAAAAGAGAAAAAAGAGAAAAAGGAAAAAGGAAAAAGAAAAGATGGAGGGAAGAAATGAGGTCCAATCCTCACTCCAGAAAACAAAACAGATCCACCGAAAACGAGATTAAAAACCGTAAAACGACTAAATAAATTAAACACCGCATCAAATAAATAAAAACTAATTTAAAATGCAATAATTTAAAATAAATAAATAAATATATTAATTAAATTAAAAATAACCCTATAGTGAAAATACATGTAAAAGCGGGTCGTCACACCCCTAGCAGAAACACTATATATTGAAATGGACTGTGTAGAATTGTGAAACTCATCACCAAGCACAACATCAATAACCTTGTTATGGGAGCAACAACAGATAAGCACTACTCAAAGTAAAAGCCTTAAAGGATTTTTCTGCTTTTCACTTTTGATCTACTAACCATAATAAGAGATCTTCAATGGCTCAAGAGAATATTTTAAATCAGATATCAGAATAATAAATAGGTAGCTAAAAATCTATCTTCTAAGGTATATAGATGAGGCATTAATCATGTTTGTTTGCAATGGCCTCAGGCTAACCTTCACAAGGGAGGTAGCATTGATTGACTGTAAACTTAAATAATTCATCTCTTTTCTAATGAAAGATATTATTCGTTGTTCTAACTTATGAAATTGGATGTTTACAAGCCATTTACTCAATTCTAGAACAAGTTGACAATTAACACAATCATCATTTTTCATGGTCAGAGTTGACAATTTCATATTGTCTACATTAACACAATCATTATTTTTCCTAGTTAGAGTTAACAATGATGAAGTAAGTTTCTCTATTTAATATGCATCTTGAGATATCACCTACATTATGAAGCTTTTGTTGTCACAAAAGCAAATTTTATGTAAATCATGCCAATTAAGAATATGGATTCTCCTTAGGATATTTCTCTTCGTCTACAAATTTTCAGTCAAAAAATAGTTTGTATGGTACTTCTAATGTTATGTGCCTCTCAAGCTTAAGAAATTTAATTTATATGCAATGCAATGTTACCGACATGCTTTGATTGGGTATAGAGTTTTCAACTCCATGGGGAGGGTGGAGAGAGAGAGAAAGTTCATTGTTACGAGGAGGTCTTGGTGGAGATAGATGAATTGATTGTGAAGTTAGCCAACTTGAAAGCCCTTCTTTATGTATTCAAACTTAATTAAAAACTCTGTCAAATACATTATTAGAAAATTTTCTGATTTCAAATACATTATTAGATGTCTACAATGATGTCTTTCTTGATATTCATTCCCCTTTTTCATTTCACATATTGTAGAATGAACTTATAATTTTGGAGTTTATCCATCTTGTGGTTGAAACAATGGACTGACATTTTGGAAATGTGATAAGTATGATTTTAATAATATCTGACCAATATTGTTTTTATTTCTCATGTCCTGAACTCAATTTTTTATCTTTACCTTGAAAGAAGTTAATTTGGTTTCCCTACTTCTTTCCACATAAATTTGCAGTGTGTGCTAGATATCATGTTCCATTTAAAAAAGACACATTTCATGCAGGAGGAAATAATGTAAGTATGTAGTTCATCAAAAGGAATTAATAATTAAAATAATAATAACACTTATTAAAAATAAATTATACTTTGTCTTGCTCAATGGCACTACTTGGATGCATTGCTTAAACCTAGGCTAAGGTACCAAAAATTATTTATAAATTTTTTTATGCTTGATTATCAATTCATCAGAAAGACTACAAATCATTCCAAACTGTTAGTTTTTTATAGGAGTTATAGTATTCATAAATTCTACTACACAATAGTGTGAATTTTTGGTCAGTCCATCGAACAATATCTATGCTAATGTTGGGTCAAGCTGATATAAGGAGACTATCTTCCTCTATGGTGAATGACACAACTCATTGGAATTTTTTAGTAGGTGCCCTTATTTCCAATTGGAGTTGTGTTGCTTGGACTTCAATATTATCATATGCAATAGTCATGGGGGTTGTTAATACCTTGCTCACCACTTTGTAAGAGAGTGGTGAAAAGGGGACAAAATGTTACTAAACAACAAATATCTCACATCATGTAGAGAATAAAATATTTTCAACTAGTAACTATCTAGAAATCAGCATAAGCTTAAATTTTGCTTAACATAATGAACAAAAAATAATGGCAAGATGCCAACAACCACTGTTCTAAGTCATTTTCAACATGTTTTATGTGAAGGTAATAGAGTGGCAGATTGGCTAGCCAAATCTAAGGCTTCAATAGCGGAGTTGGTGTTCTATAATAATTGTAGTATGCCTCGATTTTTGTGAGGTTTGATTCGTTTGGATAGTTTAGGCCTCCCATCTTTAAGATGTTAGGTCTAGTTTTTCCTAGGTCCTTCTTGTCTAATAGGGTTGTTTTTGTTTAGTATTTTGTTTATGGTTCTTTTGGTTTTTCCTTCATATGTGTTTTTGTTTCCACGGTATTCTTTTGCCAAAAGTGAGGGTTTATTTTAATAAATATGGGAGGGGGTTACTCTTGGACATGTCACCTTCCGCTCTTCTTAAAAATAATAAAAATAAAATTAAAAAACCACTATTCTAAGTCATCTACGACTTGTACGATTCAATATTCAATATTTAAATTATCTCAAACAAGTTGCAAGATGCACAAAATCCAACCATGAGTTCATGTGTAACACATTTTCTATATCACTAAAATTTTGCAATAAATGTAATAGCATTTAAGCTTTGTTAAAGGTTCTATTAAAGAGTATGCCAACTTAATGAAAGATTCTATTCTAGTTTACATATTATAAGTACTACTTGTGAATTTATCATCATGGAAAACTTGCACTTATTATATCTATCTAAAGGAGTTTATCTGGTTTGTCAGTTGAGAGAGTAAGAGAGAAGCAGGGAACAAAGACACTATCAAAATATTACGAAAGTGAAGAGGCAAATAGGCAACAAAATACCACACACGGACAGTGTTAAAAGGTCCATTTCTCTCAACAAAATGCCACAACCCATACGAGGAGATATTTATAATGTTTAAAACAAAGAAACCACTATAAAGATGTTTAATTATGGAGCATTCAATATAAAGATGTGTTTATAATGCATTCTAGCTCAGCAGCAACATGCCATTATAAATCAAAGTTCAATTATAAAAATCAATATGAATTAATTGCAACTATCTAAAAAAATAGCATATTGTATCAACTTGAGGGTAGATGTTTAAAATGTAGAACAACTCAAGGTAGATGTTTAAAATGCCCCATTTTATTTCTCCATTCTCTTTCAACTCTATTAGCTTCATTTAACTATACTCATTTTTCTACTTTCACTTTTCTTTAATAAATTACTCTAATGAACAAGTTACAATCTGAATACATCTTCTTTTGAGGGACATGTTAATTACATTCTTTCTATATTTATTGCATTGGATAGAAGGATGTGCAATTTCAATAATGTGAAGTATAAAATATGTGACTTTGAAAATAATACAAAGCTTGCCAAGTGCGCAAAATCGATACTCAAAATAAACCAAAGTTAATATTGCATGCAAACTAAAACAAAGTTAATACCAAAACCAATACACAAATATTTTATAAATAAATTCTTAATACCTATATATAATTGTCCTATAATACATGTGAAAAACTTTTCACACCCACTTGTTAAAGACAAAATTGTTGTGCTAGTTTCTCAACCCAATGTGACTCTTGACTCTAAGAAGCAAAAGGCCATCTCTCGAGTGAGTGAAATAGAATTTGTTTTTTTTTTTCTATTTTCTTTTAGGGTATTTGTTTTTAACTGAAGAACTTGTAGAACTGGGTATTTGTTTCCAACTTTCACTAGAAAATTGAATTGACAATTTCAACAACAATTAATTTCATTTCGTACCTGTAACAGCCCGCTAGAAATTTAATAGTGAAATTTCTGTAGACTTTAGGAACCTCGTGAAAACTCCGTAAGTTTTCACAAATCGACTAATTCCATAGGTTTTATTTTGTCAACTCACTATGGTGCCAGAAATGTAATTTTAATTGTTTGAGATAGTTAGAAGTGTCAGAATACGTTATGGTTTACGCCACTAGACTCAATTAATTATTTAGGATTTTATAGTACAATAACTCATTTTCTTAATTTTTGGACGAAATGCCTGTTCAAAACTGTGAATTTATTTTTAGGAGCACTTCAGGGTTGAATTTTGGTAAACAATTTTCACTGTAGGTTAATATGAATATTTAGGAGTTTTCAGTACTAAGTTTATTATGCATTTCTTTGGAGTGAATACTAACCTCGATAAACGTACTAAGTACAGTGTTTTCAAAATCACAGTATGGAATATTCAAATTAGGTTAGAGAAATTTTATTTAGACACTTGGCAAGATCTTAGCTACAAATAGTGAAAGTATTAGATACTTTGCACAAAGAGGAATCATTAGATGGATTTGTAAAGGAAATCAAGGTGTGAAATCATGCAACCTAAGCTAAACTTTTTTTCATTTGATCAACCAGATTGAGCTAGATCAAAGAGGGTTTCAACCCTAGTGAAACCCTAAATGGTTGGAATCCAATTGAAATCTCAAAAACTTGGTTGAAATCGAAACCTTAAACGGTTTCCCCAAACCCTAAAGTTGGCCTTCAAATCCTCTTTGATACAATTTCTAGCATTGTGTTGAATCACTTGATTAAATCACTTCTACATGCTATTAATTTCTCAAATTCTTGTTATGATATCATTATCCAACCTTTTAAACCTTGAAATTTTTTTGGGCTAAGGAAAATTGGATTTCGACTTGATAGCATCTCAAACCCAAACCAAATCTTCTTTAAACCCCAAATTGAAGCCCACTTGGTTAAGGCCCACCAAGGCCTACGAATTTGGCCACCTTGGCAAGGCTTCTTGGAGAAATTTCCTCCCCCACATGGCAGACCATTCATTTCACTTGGCTGCACCTAATAGTGCCTTGATGAGATGGAGAAACCCACCCCATCAACCCCCATACCTCATAGCTTCTGCAAGCTGTCCTTTGCCCCTCACTATTCTCCACTTTATGTCACATAACCACCTCCAATCAAGGTCATTCAGGTCCATATCTTCCCCTACAGAATCCTTGAGTCATGCAAGACACACTTCCTCCCCTTCCATCACTTCTTCACCCCGTTCTTAGAGAGAAACCCAAAAGAGCTCTCTCAGGCAGATTTCTGGGTCTTTTTGCGTGGAGCTTTTTGACCCTTTTTAAGTATTTTCACACAATGACTCCTTCATAAAAGTTGTTCTTATTTGAGTCTAGTTTCTATAGATATATTATTTGTATCATTACATGGTCATTTGATTGGTCGAAAGTATTTTTAACCATGGAAAGGTCATTCTAGGCATGAAACTAGAGAGTATATTATGTTTTGGAATTTTTGACCAAGCTAATGGACATATCTTGGTCCGAAACTTTTATGAAGTGTTGTTAGCATATTTTTAAGAGTGTTTGTTGAAGTGTTTTTGCATGAATAAAGCTTTTGATGATAGATTTTCTTAGATCTAGAAACTTGAAAACTGGAAGTGGAAAAACAGTTTTTATTTGGAGAAAGTTTGAATATTTCATGATTTGATCTTACTCTAATGGCTTTTGAAGATATTTATCATTATTTTCAAAGATATGATTTTTCTATGCAAGAGAATTTCGATTAGGCCTAAGATTTGATGTTTTTGGGTTAGATTCATGTTTTATTGAGTTTTAGCCATGTGATTTTAAGTTTGATGGTTGGATATTCTTTAGGACACATTTTAAAACCATGTGATGCTTTATTTCAAAGATCTCACCTTCTTAAGACATTGATCAAGAGATTTATCAGAACTAGTTTAGGAAAAAGTTTCTGTTTTTAGACCAAATGTAAAACCAAAAACTCCAAGTGTTATTTTTGTGACTTTGGTAACTTTATTTTGATTATTTAAAGCATGGTTGATCTTAGGATGATGTTATGAATATGTTAGAAGTAAGATTTGATTTTTTTGGAATTCTTAGAGATGTTTTGATTTAGGGTTAAAACTTGTGACTCAAGTGTTTGGATCTTTTTACAAAAAGTTTGGTGTTGATTATTAGCTTTTTCTAAATGGATGTTTAAGTATGGTTTTAAACATAGGATAGGAAGATCCTTGTTGCAAAATTTTGGGTTAAGCATGAGTTTTGAAGTTGGAAGGAACTGCAGTAAAAAAATAAGAGAAATGGCCTATGGATGTTTTGGCCATAGTATGTTTTCCATAGTTGTGATTTGTTTTCAATTTTTCTGACTTAATATTTGAGTTTAGGACAAAATTTACATGAGGAATGTAAATTTTGCAAACTTTTGGAGTTAGGATGTGAAATCCTTAAGTTAGGGGTAAAATGGTCATTTTTCCACAAGTAGAGGGTAAAATGGTAATTTTACTCTAAGTTGTCTCTTTTACATATTTCTAATTGTTAGTAATTAAATTTCTAACTTTTAGAATATCCTCTTACAGTTTCTCATATTTCGCACTTTATTTTCTTTGAATACGACAAACGAGGTTAGTTAACTCTTAACTTACTATCAGTTTTTTTATGTATATGTAATGGGTAAGGGAAACTATAGTTTATGTTTGTATGTTGTTATATATCCCATGTCATTTCATGCCATGTCATCACATGTTTATCTGTTACATGAATTATTCTTTCATGAAATACTTATTTGTTAAACAATATATTTTGTCACATGTTATGCCATGTTATGAACTGTTGTCTGTTACATACTATACTATGTTATGAAATTTTGTTTGTTATGTTAATGTCTCAAAGTATGTCATGCCTATCGTCTTACATTCATGTCATGTTACGCTACGTCAGGACTTCTGTCCTTTCGTATTCATGTTGCGTCTGGTCTCGAAAATAGTTTGTGTATCTCGAGAATAGTCATGTTAAGTTATTCATATCAATCACAACCATAAGTGCTAGGATGAGATAATATCCTAGTGGAACTCCTTTGTTCACGTTGAAGTGTCTAAATAGGTGTAAAATTCCCTAGGTTGATGAAGTACAGTCAACAAGTTGCAAATAAGGCCTAACTAGTTGGTCACCGGAGCGCGCCAGGCACTAACGCCTATGGAGTCATATTTTATTTTTACGTGTGCTCACAGCAAGTGTGGCACAAACAATTCATGAGGCCACAACAACTGTGGAGCATACACTACATGAGACACAACTATTGTAACACATAGAATACATGGGGCCACAACAACTGTGGAATACGTATTAACACACTTACAGTTGGTATAGATACCTGTGTTGTGATGCGGTAATCGGCAGGGACACACGACTCAATGGGACCCGTGTAGCACCCATATGGTCACTTTATTAATTAAGTCTATTGAATAAGATTCCAAGTTCATGTATTTCATGTTCTAGTCATGTTTCACATTACGTTATGTTCAAGTTTACGTTCATGTCAAGCCTCAAGTTCACATCCATGTTATGTTTCAAGTTCACGTCCATGTTATGATTTAAGTTCATGTCACGTCAAGCTAAGTTTCTGTTTCAGTTCAATTATGTCAACTCATGCCATGTTATGTCAAGTCACATTATGGTTATTATTTTATGCTATATTATGTTAAGTTATGTTATATGTACTTTTGACTTTGATGGTGCATTCATGCCTTTATTTCTATGCATGCATCATTAACCTGTGTGAAAGTTTCCTATTAACTTGCTGAGATTTATAATCAAATCTCACCATGGTAGTTCTAACTACCATTCCCCCCGAATGGTAGGCAATGTATCAAGTTTAGAATAGGGAGCAGACATCGATAGGTTGGAGGAGGTTGACTAGACCCCGCAAACGCGATGCGGAGTTTTCAGCTTCTATAGTTAGTTTTTTCTTCTTCTTTTTTTGTTGTTTTTTTTTTTGTTTTATAGTATTCTAGCCTTATTAGTTGAGTTACGTGAGTTACTTGACAAACTGGTTCAGTAGTGTATTTTTGTATTGTAAATATGGAGTCTAGTCTCCCATGTTTTGAGATTATAGTCTTCTGAGACCCATACTGTAATCATGGATATTTATTTAATTAAGTATACATGGATTATGCTTTAATTATTTGGGATGTTATAAGTTTGGTGCATAGTATTTAAAAAAACATTATCCGCTACGAATATTGCATAATGTTAGATGCATGTTAGAAACATTGCATCCTATATGTCATGAACGGGGGCAGGTAACCTTTTGTTGCATGTCTCGATACTTCAAATATTCGTCTGATCCCAAACGGAAATCTGGGGGTGTCACAGTAGCTGTAATGCCCCGATCCTGGAGGTTCGGAGAGTTAGCTCTTATAACCTGATAAGAACTTCAACAAATTTCTAACATATCTTCCACATCCAAAATATATTTGTAAAGCCTCCAAAACCAAACATAAAATTTCTCTAATATAATGAACTACACATATCAATCCATCAACTCTTCAATACCATAAATCCCAATAAAATAAGTCAACTACCCCATATGTCTCTATTACATAATGAACTAAAATAATACATAAGTCTCCATAATCACCTAAACATGCTAAAATCACATTATTTAATAAATAAATCTTCCGACAGCACTCATACTCCAAGGTACGCAACCACTACCCTCAACTAATCCTACCACATACTCTTTTACTTCTCAGCTGCATCATCAATGTCATCTAAAAAATGTTATGGAGATAAGGGGGTAAGTTATCAACAACTCAGTAAGCAAAGAAACTATACTAATATGTAAACTGAGCATTTATAACGTTCAAAATACAGAACAAAATATTTTCCTTCAAAATGCAAAAATAGATCTTGTTACAAAACATCAAAGTGAAACTTTTTAGAATATAAACTTTACCCAAACACAAAATCCATTGGTATATACAATCTGACACATCATATTCATATCATCTCATAACATCACATCGGGACAAATACCATGTTTAACTCTCATGGTAGGTCTATAAACCATCATTATACCTGTAGTTGGGTTCTATACCATGTTTCACCCCCATGGTAGGGTAATAAACCACCATTATACCCTTGACTGGATCGTATTCCATGTTTCACCCCGTGGTAGGATTTTAAGCTACCATTATACCCGTGACTGGATCGTATATCATGTTTCACCCTGTGGTAGGGTTATAAACCACTATTATACCCGTGGTTGGGCCAAATACCATGTTTCACCCCTGTGGTAGGGTTATAAACCACCATTATACTTATGGCTGGGCCGTATACTATGTTTCACTCCCGTGGTAGGGTTATAAACCACCATTATACCGTGGCTGAGCTGTATTCCATGTTTCACCCCTGTTGTAGGGTTTTAAACCACTATTATATCCGTGGCTGGGCCTTAATTGGGACAAAATAGACATATCAAGGAAACATATCATATTCAGATGCAAAATCAGAACTCATGCCAAAGTTTTTTAGAGGACACATCATATCAGAATAGAACACTATGTAGCTTTATATCATTTCACATGTTCGATATCAGAATAATAAAAAAAAAACATCTCCATTTATTCAAAGCAAAACTCTTAGATCTCATGAATCAGAACATCTTTATTGAATCAAAGCAACATTTTTCAAAAATCTCATATTCGCTTTTTTCTTAGTTCAAAAAACAAAATACATAAAATTAGTTTATGTATACATCAGTCATGACAAAAAACAATTTCTCATATATGGAATTTATGCATACGCAAAACAAACATTTGAGGTCATTTTCATATTTCTTTCCAAAATATAATAGGCATATTTTCAAAGTCAACCTCATTTCATTTCATTTGTGCAAAGCTAGTATAGAAACCTCGCTTATCTTACTTCCTAGTAATATCTACGCCTTGAGTTGGAACTCTAGCAGTAACACCACCTAAATAGAACATATACTAAACATTTAATAAACCAATCTAGTAAGCTACTATTTATTGAGTAATAATCCAAAATAGCCCCTTTTAACCTCAAATATCTCTCATAAAATTGAACCCAAACAGTCCCCTTCTCAAACAATTAGCATTTAAACCCCAACACAACCACTAAAATTTCCTCCCAACAGTCAGACTCAACCCATACCTCTTATCAACACCAAACCAACAATAAATATATCTCTAAAGTCAACAACGGCAACTCCTGCGTCTAAAACCTAACTCAAACAACCACGTCAACTCCAACCTTCAATATAAAAGTTCAGCACAACCACCATATATTTTTAATCATCTAACACTTGAATCCCAGGCATCTACACCACTCATAACACATCCAATACAACCAGCTCAAACACACATCGCACACACAGTCAATAAACCACTTTGAGCAGCCACCAATCAACTTCATTCGTCGCACATCAACCCAAAACACCACACTTTAACATAAATAATTAAATAACTAAACTTAAAAAAATCACATAAAATCCCCCTTTTACTAAGCGATGAACAAAAGAGAAGAAGAAAGTAGCGTGGGCTTGGTTCACTGGCTAATCTGGGATATTGATGGCAGCGAGAAAATTTGCAACAACGAGGATATCATACAGCTAAGCAAAAATCGGAAAGTATAAAAAAAAGTAAAATATAAATAAAAAGAGGTAAATATGCTTAAAAGTCGACTACTGAAATTTTATGGTGGCAAGATGAACACCAAAAGAAAATAATTTAATTTGAAATTCAAAGAGAGAGGAAGGGAAAGAAGAGAGAAAGAGGACAAGCCTAAAAATAATGGGGGTTGCACGGCATGAAGATGCAAAATTTCTAGAATTTCGTCACAAAGGAGTTGAGAGTCTTCTATGGGTGAAATAAAAAAAGAGGAAGTTAACTCAAAAAATAATAATAATAACAAGAGATGAGGTAACTGCTAAAACGTGAAAGTGAGGGAAAAGAAATCATTGAGGCACAAATGGGGGAAAATCTCGGAAAGGAGAAGAAGAAAAACTGAAGGGAAGTTATTCACTTAAATGGCATCGTCTAAAATAAGTAAGGGGTTTCAAATCTATCCTCGTGGGCTTTGCACTGAGTTGTGCTTGGGCCCTAAGCTGGGTATTACAATAGCATTTGGTTGCTTAGTGGTGATGGCATGTTTATTCATAGGCGGTTCCTATAATTTTGCCAATGTAACATATTTATTTCCTTTTGCATGGTTCGCATTTCTGGATTCTTTTAGTCAGAATTTTTACTTTGAATTTAAATAGAGATTGAGAGAGAGATCGACTGAGGAGAAGAGAGAGAGAGAATTGGAGTGAGGCTTATAGCTTGACAGAGAAGAGATGGAGAGGGAGGGGGAAATCAGGAAAGGGAGCTTCCAATGGCCTTGCTACTGTGGGATGCTTGACTTTAGATGGGTGGAGCACGACTTGCATTGGAGTGGTTCTTAACCTGCACGGCTTGAGGCTAACGGTGGTGGCAGTGGAAGGGATGAAATCGAGAGAGAGAGAGAGTGTGTGTGTGTCTGAAACCAGAGAAAATTGATAAGGAAGGCCCCTATGTCGATGGCTGGGGGAAAGAGAAAATGTGAGAGTGGGGAGGAGGAAAAAAAATCAGAAGGCGAGTAATGAAAAAGAAAAACTCTACTTGCAACTGGTTGGGGGAACCCTTGTGTAATCGGTTGCATAAAAAATTTTATTTTTTCCCACCCTCTCATATCGTTCACTCACTCTCTCTCAATTTTTTCATTACTCATTCACTCATTCTCCCCTTTAGATTTTTTTCCCCACTCTCTCATTTTCTCTTTCCCCCAGCCATTGACACAGGGGCCCTTCCTTCTCAATTTTCTCTAGTTTCAGACACACTTTCTCTCTCTTGATTTCATCCCTTCCACTACCACCACCGTCAGCCTCAAGCCATGCAGGCTAAGAACCACTCCAGTGCAAAGTCGTGCTCCGCCCATTTGGAGTCAAGCATCCATGGAAGCAAGGCCACCAGAATCTACCTTTCCCAATTTATCCCTCCCTCTCCATCTCCTCTGTGCCAAGCCATAAGCCTCACTCCATTTCTCTCTCTCTCTCTCCCTCTCTCACACACACAGACACACTCAGATTCGAAATAAAAATTCCAACTAAAAGACTCCTGAAATGCGAACTATGCAAAAAGAAATAAATATGTTACATTGGCAAAATCATAGGAACCGCCTACGGATAAACATACCATCACCACTGAGCAACCAAATGCTACAAAATGAAATTAATTGTTGCTGAAATTGTCGATTCAATTTTTCAGTGAAAGCTGGAAACAAATACCTAGTTCTACAAGTTCTTTAGTTCAAAACAAATATGTATAAAGATAAAAAAAAAAAAAAAAAAAAAAAAAAAAAAAAAAAAAAAAACAAAAACAAAAACAAATTCTATTTCATTCACTCGAGAGATGAACTTTAGCTTCTTAGAGTCAAGAGTCACATTGGGCTGAGAAACTGGCACAACTGTTTTTTCTTTAACAAGTGGTTGTGAAAAGTTTTCCACTGCATCTACCATGATGTTTCCATGCTCTTCGAGAAGGGCTTCAAGAAATGGAATCAGGGTTCTAAGTTGCTTCGGATCGAGCCTGGAGGGTGAAGAAGATGAAGAGGGAGTGGTGGTGGGTCCCTCTCTTTTTGGTGGGTCTCTCTTTTTATTTTAATTCAAGAAATAAAATAAAAAATAAAAAAATTGCCAGTTGTATCTAGCAGAATTGAACCAAAAAATTGAGAGAGAGAAAGAGAGAATGAAATGAAAGGGTGGGAAAAAATAAAACTTTTTATGCAACCAGTTACACGGGGTTCCCCAGCCGGTTGCAAGTAGAGTTTTTCTTATCCATTTGACAATTATTTTCAAGAATCAATAAAAAGCATTCATTTTTTTTCAAAAATATGGTTTTTTTATTTGAAAAATTATTCTCATTTTAAAATTTTGGGAAAAGTTATTTTTATTAATGATTAAAAAATATGACTATCAACCTATGGTAGCTACTGATTTGGTGGCAAGAATATTCGTGAACAAAAATGTTATTCTAAATAGGGGTGTAAGCAGTCTGATTTTGTTTGGTTTTGGGCAAATTTTAGAATCAAACTGATATATACTAGTTTTGAAAATTTAAGAATCGATACGAAAATATTCATCACTAAAACCAAAACTTTCAGATTTTTTGATTATGGTCTGATTTTTTCGATTCACCATTTATATGTGTTACTTACATAAGTTGAGACTTGAGAGCCAATCCCACTAATGCTTGTTCTCCTCAAAAGTAAGTTTATATTAATAACTTGATATTAATGTTCATGTTTAAAATTAAAATTTCATGTTATATTAATTAGAAATTTAGTATATAATATAATATAAAAGGCAATGAAAATTATTTGATATATAATATAAAAAAAATTAATATATACATACTGTCATGCCCCCAGATTCTGCTTGGGATCGAACAGACATCTGAAGCGTCGGAACATACAACACAAAGTTACCTACCCCTGTTTACGATATATAAGATGCAATGTTCCTAATATGCATCTAGTATTATGCAATATTCGCAGAGAATAATTTTTTTTTCTTTAGCAATACTATGCACTAAACTAAAAATATCCCAAATACTTGAAACATACTTCATACATAAAGGCATACTAAACAGCCATGATCACAACACTAGTCCAAATTAGTTGTGATTAAAAGAGTACTGGAGATACAACTCCATAAGTACAAGTAGTAACCTAAGTTAAATACTATGTCATCATCAACGTTGCACCTAAGTTAAATACTATGCCATCTGACTGTGTTCAGTTGGTCGGATTCCGATTCTCCTTCGAGTCCTATAACAAAATCTACCATTCAGAAGGGAATGGTAGTTGGGACTACCATAATGAGATTTGTAATCAGTAAATTAACAAGAAACTCCCACACAGGTTAATGATGCATGCTTGGCAATAAAAGTATGAATGCATAATTAAGTCATAAATAAGTATAGCATAACTTTACATATAGTATGGCATAACTGACATAACCTAAACTGAAACGTAAACTAAATTTTACTTGACGTGATATGAACTTGAACTTAAAACATAATATGGACTAGTAACATAACATGAATGTGAACTTGAAACATAACATGAACATGAACTTAACATAAACCTGAGCATAACATAACATAAACGTGAACTTGAGATATAATGTGAACGTGAACATAACATAACACGAACTTGAACTTGAACATAATATGTACGTGAACATAATATGACATGAACGTGAACTTGAACATAACATAAATGTGAACATAGCATGATATGAACATGAACTTGAAACTTAACGTGAACATGAACATAACATAACATGAATGTGAGCTTGAACATAACATAATATGAACATGAACTTGAAACTTAACATGAACGTGAACATAACATAACATAACATGAACTTGATCTGAAACTTGATTTAACATGCACTTGATCTGAAACTTGACTTAATATAAACTTGGAATCTTGCTTCTTTACTTAGCATGAACTTGGACTTGAATTCTGACAATCAAAATGATTCTGCCGGTCGTTTCGTCGGGAATATTGAACAATCAAAATGATTCTGCCCAACATATTCCATCAGAGATACTCAGACAATCAAAATGATTCCATCTTGAGTATTTTAAATCATGCACCCTAGCAATCAGAATGATTACACTGGGAGTACCTAGTAATACTCTGACAATCAGAATGATTCCATCACAAGTATTTTAAAACACGTACCCTAACAATCAGAATGATTACACCAAGAGTACCTAGTAATACTCTGATAATCAGAATGATTTCATCACGAGTGTTTTAAATAAGATACCCTAACAATCAGAATGATTACTCTAGGAGTATCCGCATAATTGAACTTGAACTGCATTATGAAAATCAAAATGATTTCACCAAAAGTACCTCGTGTGAATTACAAATAGAGATGCTCGGACAATCATAATGATTACATGTCAAGTATCATAGACATAACTGACTTGAATGTAACTCGAAAGACATGACTTTCTTAAGATAGAAACATTTTGTAACATGATATAACGTGGAATAGACAATATATTTAACATGACATACTTGCAACAGTGAATATTACATGACTTGACATAGATGTAATAGATATCATACTTAACTTGGCATACTTATAACATATAACATTACATGACAGAATAAATTATATAGCAGATAAATATTCATGACAGAATAAATCATGCATAATAGATAAACATATAATGACGTGGCATGGCATGGAATATATGGTAACATACATATATAAACTGTAGTTTTCTTACCCATCACACATACATAGTAAATTGATAGTAAGTTAAGAGCTAACTTACGTTGTTTTTCGCGTTCTATGAAAATAAAGTGTGAAACACGAGGAATTGTAAGAAGATATTCTAAAAGTTAGAAATTTAATTACTAACAATTAGAAAAGTGTAAAACAGAAGAATTAGAGTAAAATTACTATTTTACCTTCTACATATGAGAAAATGACCATTTTACCCCTAATTTAAGAATTTCACATCCTAACTTCAAAATTTTCCAAAATTTACATTCCTCATGTAAAGTTTATCCTAAACCCAAATATCAACTTAGAAAATTTAAAACAAATCACAACTATGGAAATCACACTATGGCCGAAACATCTATAAGCCATTTCTCTTGATTTTTGTTACAATTCCTTCCAACTTCAAAACGCATGCCTAAACCAAAATTTTGCAATAAAGATCTTCCTATGTTAAGTTTAAAACTTTACTTAAAACATCCATTCAGAAAAAGCTAATAATCAACACCAAACATTTTTGTAAAAAGATCCAAACCCTTTAATCACAAGCTTTGACCCTAATTCAAAACATCTCCAAGAATTCCAAAAAAATCAAATCTTATTTCTAACATATTTGTAATATCATCCTAAGATCAACCATGCTTTAAATCATCAAACTAAATTCACCAAAATCACAAAATAACACTTAGAGTTTTTGGTTTTACACTTAGTCCAAAAATAGAAACTTTTTTCTTAACTAGCTTTGATCAATCTCTTAATCCATGGCTTAAAAATATGAGATCTTCAAACTAAAATATCACATGGTTTAAAAATGTGTCCTAAATAAGATCAAACCATCAAACTTAGAATCACATTGCTAAAACTCAATAAAACATGGATTTAACCCAAAAATATCAAATCTTAGGCCTAACTGAAATTCTCTTACATAGAAAAATCATATCTTTAAACATAATACTAAATTTCTTAAAAATAACATCCTAACATGAAAATAAGAGACATAGGATCATCATATAAAAATATCAAAGCCTTTAGAGTAAGATCAAACCACGAAATATTCAAATTTCCTCCAAATAAAAATTGTTTTCCCACTTCTAGTTTTCAAGTTTTTATATCTAAGAAAATCTATCACCAAAAGCTTTATTCATGCAAAAAAAACCTCAATTAACACTCATAAACACATGCTAATAACACTCCATAAAATTTTTGGACCAAGACATGTCCATTAGCTAGGTCAAAAACTCTCAAACATAACATACTCTCCAGTTTCATGCCTAGAATGACCTTTCCATGGTTAAAAATAATTTTTACTGACAAAATGACCATGGAATAATGCTAATAATATATCTATGGAAACTATACTCAAAGAGGAACAATGTTTATGAAAGAATCATCGTGTGAAAATACTTACAAAGGGTCAAAAATCGCCACGTAAAAAGACCCAGAAATTTTCCAGAGAGAGCTCTTTTGAGTTTCTCTCTAAGAACGGAGTGAAGAAGTGATTAAAGGGAAAAAAAGTGTGTCTTGAATGACTCTAGACTTCTGAAGAGGGAAGATATGGGCTTGAAGAACCACTGAGTGGAGGTGGCTATATAACATAAAGTGGAGAATAGTGAGGGGAAATAACTGCCTGTAGAAGCTATGAGGTATGGAGGTTGATTAGGTGGGTTCTCTTTCACATCAAGGCACTATTGGGTGCAACCAGGGGCAGTGGATGGTTTGCCATGTGGGGGAGAAAACTTCTTCAAGAAGCTTTGCCAAGATGGCCAAATTCATGGGCCTCAACCAAGTGGACTTTAATTTGGGGTTTAAAGGAAGTTTGGATAGGTTTTGAGATGCTATCAAGGCCAAATTCAATTCATTCCCTAACGGGGGTTTGGTTAGGTTTTCAAGGTTTAAAAGATTAGATAACGATGTCATAACAAGAATTTGAAAAATAATAGCATATGAAAGTAATTTAATCAAGTGATTAAATACAATGCTAGGAATTGGATCAAAAATGGTTTGAAGGCCAACTTTAGGGTTTGGGGAAAGCATTTAGGGTTTCATTTTCAACCAAGTTTTTGGGGTTTCAATTGGATTCCAACCATTTAGAGTTTCACTAGGGTTGAGCCCTCTTTGATCTGGTTCAATTTGGTTGGTCAGATGAAAAAAAGTTTTGCTTAGGTGGCATGGTCTCACAACATGATTTCCTTCACAAATCTATCTAATGGTTTCTCTTTGTATCAAGTGTCTAATACTATTTACTATGTGTGGCTATGATCTTGCCAAGTATCCAAATAAAATTTCTCTAACCTAATTTGGACATTCCACACTATGATTATGAAAATACTGTATTTAGTACGCTTATTGAGGTTACTATTCGCTCCAAAAAATGCATAATAAACTTAGTACTAAAAACTTCTAAATATTCATATTAACCTACAGTGAAAATCGTTTACCAAAACTCAACCCCCAAATGCCCCTAAAAGTAATTTCACAGTTTCAAACAGGCGTTTCGTCTGAAATTATGAAAATGGGTTATTACACCATAAAATTCTAAATAATTAGCTGACTCTAGTGGTGCAGACCACAACATATTATGACATTTTTAACTACCTCAAATAATTAAAATCGCAATTCTGTCACCATAGTGAGTGATAACACTGACTATGTTGACAGACTAAAACCTGTGCGATTGGTCGATTCGTGAAAACTTATAGGGTTTTCACAAGGTTTCTAAAGTCTATAGAAATTTCACCATTAAATTTCTAGTGGGCTGTTACATATATCGGTCTAGTTCGTTTCAAACTGATTTTCAAAATATCAAAACCGCTATTGAATCGATTTAAATTCACAAGAACTGGTATTAGACCAAACCGGTTATAAGCTGGACCAAACACACCGATTCAATTAGTTCAACTAGCTTTCAAGTTTGCTATTTTACACCCCTAATTCTAAGGCCTCTACACCACACATCATTCACATGACACAATTTGATTTGAAAAATAAATTTTAAAATTTAAATTTTACAAAGAAAATCTTACTATTTAAAAAATATACATATCATGTAAATTATGTGTAGTGTAGAAGCTTTAAAATATATTATTTGAATCTTGAGTGTGAGCATTTTCATGCCCTCATTAGTTTTCTTGGTCAACATATTGGACTTGCTACATTCATCAAGCCTGATGGGCCGAAGTTCGGACTCATATCTAGTTCTTTAACTGCCCACATTAGACAAGCCATGCTTGGTGAAATGGGTTCATTGAGTACAACTAATAAAATGTGAAAGGAACCAAATAATATATATATATATTTTTCTAATCAAGCTTAATATATATATTAAAGAAGAAAATCATAGAGTTTGGGGTTGATCATTTAGACTATCCAGATACAAGAAGCATTGAGGAATAGAGACATGGGGTAAGTTTCTAAACACACGGTTTGTTGTTGCCCACTACGCCACTGAGTGTACACATCGGTTTTGAGATCGATGGATTTTGGTAAATTTCCATTCTTGATGGTCTTTTGCATATAGTCAAATGTTTTCTATGATCGGTGAGATCGACCAAAAAGGGGTAGAATCTTTACATTCTATGGCTAAAAAAACAGATTGGGCATCACTTTCTATTGATATGTTCCTTGAGTTACTAGCCACACAAACTGCTAGCAAGGTTGCTTTAGCTTCCATTACTAGAGGAATTGAGGAGTGGATTTTTTCTAAGAATATCTCCAGAATTTCTCCTTAGTGATCTCTTCAGATTGCTGAAGCTACTGAAAAAATTTCTCTTACCACTGCATCGAAGGACATACTTTAAAATCCAATAAGAGGTGGGATCCACTTGAGAGAAGGGGATTTAATCAAGATACTTTCAGCCCAGGCTTTTTTGTAGCTTTTGTAAGTTGTGTATAGTTGTTTATTTGCATCTTCCAATGAGAAATTTGATTGGTTGTGAACTATGTCATTCATTTTTCTCCATGACAGTCTTGTTCCTGCAGTCCTAAGAGTTTACTTGGATGCATAATCATTTTTATCCAGTCTGAAATTGTGACGCCCCCAAAGCCCCACGCACAAACACGGGAAAATCGAGACGTCCGGATGATGACATCACGGGTCATCACCCTATCGACGTGTGCCAGGTGTGTGTATCAGCGACGAATGTGCACAAGAAAAACGTAGCGAAAGGAAAAGTCAATAACTAAGTACCAGAATTTTTCTTGTTTAATACAAAACTGTTCAAAAACATATAGAATAGAATAATACAAACACAAATATAATTTTAAATCAAATACAAAACATAACATCAGCATCCCGGTGAGACGCATCCTCAGGCTCAGCCTCCTCCTCCTCATCCTCGATCTCTGCACCAAAATCTATAGTACCAAAAATGGTGCTGCAGGTAAGTAAACTCCAAACACCACTAGATAAAAACATATAAAACTCAAACAATATGCATGAAAGGATGCCAATGCACAAAACCCATAAAATCATATTTTTCCACGCACGCCAAAAACGCATTTGGCCCACAAAAACATATCCTTAAAACCAAGCCTCGCCATTATTCCAGATAATGGCCCAAACCACCATTTTTCCAGAAAATGGATCAAAAGTCTCGAAAACCAAACATCGCCATTTTTCCAAAAAATGGCCCACATCCGAAAACCATAAAAACAATCCGGTTATGCATGCACCATGATCTCCCCTAGGGATCACCCGCACACCCTGGCTCTGTGCCACACCACAGGTAACGACTACGCATGTGACACCTAAACGAGGGATGCCCAGACTCGTGCCCCGCGCGTACCTGGCCAGGCCATCCTCTATTCCCCGTCACTCTAGGGACCACGGAGTCGTCACGACAACGTTACCGTATCGTGTGATCCGGTCGTCGCCCTACGACAACCAAGGGGATGTCACTCAGTATTACCCACTCCCGAGTGACCAGAGGAGCTCCACCGAGATAATAACCCATCCCGACGTGGGCTCATGAGACACACGCACCCAAAAACCATTTACGCCAATAAAACGAGATTTTTTCGATTAAAACAATATGCACATAAATACAAAATGCAACTCACACCTCATGGCTCAAATAATCAAGCAAACACAAACAAGCAAAACCAAGCACTCCGTCCTCAATCCATCCGACTCCCGAACTCCTCGAACTCAGTCCGGAATCAGCCAAGCAACAACAATTAATTATTGAATAAGAAAAATATATTTAAATCTAAAAGTAGGGTTTGGAAAATACTTACAGCGCTATATGATATTTTTAGAAAACACGCTACGTTGCAAACGGCAGAGGAAAAGCAACGTAACAGTGTAATTTACACTGTGGCCGTGGGTTGTAAAATACCCACTTTTGAATGGGGACAAACCAAGGCTCGGGATTGATAGGGAATGGCCTTGATATATTTATGAAGTTAAGGGAAATGAGTTTTGGCCGTGGGTGGTGGTGGAAATGGCGGTCGAAGGCCAAAAAGGGGCTGAACGGAGTTGAGCTCGTGGGAGCTGCTCTGGCAACGGATCGAGGCCGAAAATGGGTAGTTTAGGTCAGTAAGAGGTAGGGGAAGAAGCTGTGAAAAGATGGTGGCCGGAGGTGGTGCGACGGCGCCGAAAACGGTGAAAAATCGTATGGCTTGGAGGAGCTCGTGGCGGCTAACGGTGGCTCGGATGGAGGTGAAACTTGGTGGGGATGTTCACCTGTGAGAGGGGAAGAAAACTGGGTGGGTGGTGTAGGCCACACCACCGGCGAGCGGCGGTTCTAGGCTGCGAAAGCAACCGGCGACAGGGGCAAAAACAGAGTAGGTGTAGCGACTTCTGGCAGTTCTCGAAGGCTAACGGCTGGTATGATGGCTCTGAAAATTGGTGGGGATGATCTCTGGTGGAAGGGGAAGAGAATGGTGGTGGCGGTGCACTAAACGGTGGCCGGACGGCGAAGAACTGGGCTGACAAACAGGCGGTGACGGAAGGAGAAAAAAGGGGCTACTGTGCGTACGCGGGAGAGCAGGAAGAAGAAAGAAAAAGAAAGAAAAGAATAAAAAGAAAAGATAAAGGAAAAGAAATGAGGTCCAGTCCTCACTCCGGAAATCAAAACAGATCTGCCGAAAACGATATTAAAAACTGTAAAACGACTAAAATAAATTAAACACAACATCAAATAAATTAAAACCAATTAAAATACATTAATTTAAAATAAATAAACTAATATATTAATTAAATTAAAAACAACCATTCAGTGAAAATGCACGTAAAAGCGGGTCATCACATCCTCCCCCCCTTAAAAACAAATTTCGTCCTTGAAATTTGCAAGATCAACCATCCACGCCAAAAAGATATAAGATACAACTCTGAACCTAATTGAGAGATACATATCATCGACAACTCCCAACAAATCCAAAGGTTATTATCTTCACACCATAAATTGCTAATATCGGCGACGCCTCTGCTTTACCTTCCGAATTTTCATCCTATTCCAACCTTGGTAACCTAATAGCCACTTCCTAAAATTAACCATCAATAAATAAAATTTGTACAACCAAAAGATTAATCTCATATTAAAACTCCGAATCACTACTAATTCCTCAAATCGATACAAAATTTAAACTTCTAAAAATCTCCAAAAATCATGCTTTCGCGCGTACTCTGATAACTCACCAACATACATAAAGGCTATATCCTCAAAAATTATTATCATGAAGAACAAGCTCAATCCACACCTAATCACAAGAAAACTTTTACCACATTTCCATAGAAAATCATATACTTCCAGAAATCACAAATCTCCACTCATTCCTCAGTTGGCCATCGCTGCCCTAACGAAAACCAACATTCCGCAAAAATACATCCAATGATTGATGACGGAAACCAGTACGAATCAACCTCTAGGCCCCAATTTGCATAACATCATCCCAAAATACACATGTCTCTTCTAAAGATAAGGAACATCTCCAAAAGGCCCAAGTCCTTCCCGGCCAACCAACGAGAGCACTTATAACTTCTATCCGATATCTCATACGTCAAACTCATTACCTATATTTGAATAACATATAATCTTGCAATAACTCACTCACTATAAACTACCACTGACTTCACCTAGACATAATCAAAACGCTCTTGGTAACTCACCCACTTACTTGTACTCTCAAAAACTCTAGTTTTGGCACAACTAATTCCTTCAATAGCACTTCACAAATAAATCTCAAGACAGGCCATACTGTTTAAATCTTCAATCCATCAAAAACTATTAAACATTCAAGGATCCTACTGCTTTATTACTTTATACATATGATCATGCTACTCACCTTTGATGCATAAGTTTCAAATTTCAAGATTTATTGCTTGATACACCACACATGGTGACCTAACTATCTCCTTTCAAGTTAAATAACCATATCCCCAATTCTCCCAACTGGATACTTGATCTCCAAAGAAAAGTATAGCCTCACCAATTTAAATTCCTATGACTTCAAGTCGCAATTAATTCTCAAGATAAACACAACAGTTGTTTCAAACCATCATCCCAATGGGCAACCTGCTTCGACTGCACACTCCGATCAACTTACCAAACAACTCAAAGTCAAAATCTCTTGAATTTAATACTACCACACAGATTCCTCTTCAACTCCTACCAAGCCAAAAATAGCTGAGACTAGGACCAGCACTCCCTGGAATCCATACACACTTACCATTACTAGTCATCGATCTCACGTACTCTTAACCAACACCACAAATCATTCAAACGTACAAGTGATCCATTATCACATTTCCATCACCTGGACTTATATCCTCAACTCAACAAGAATCATTCCTGAATCTACTCAACTTATATCCTTAAATCAGCAACTAGCCATTGCTTAAAGTTTGGTACCGAGAATGACCTTAGACCTGCTAAGAAATCATTCCCAAAAGTCTGCAGATCATATAGCCTTAAATTCAAACGTATTTAATACCAACACAAAATCTACTATTTCCAACACCCTGATGGATCTATATCTTTCGAGTCGATAGAATCATTTCATAAAATCTGCCACTACAACCTTGGGTTAACAATAAATATTTTTCTAAACTAGCTCGATATATGCAATCCTCAAAGAAAAACACGAACTAGATCATTACCTCCAATTCTCAAAGGAATCTACTCTAGAAAAATTTTCATATCAATAACTCAACTCTAATCAACCCCATTTTAATGGTTACAAACTAATCACTCACTAGAGTAGATCAAGCTACAGCACTAAGTCTGTAAAACTAAGTACTCAATTCTTATTATAAATCAGTCCTTCAATTCTGCAATTCTAAAATCTTAAATCAAACAAGAATCATCTTCCGGAATCTCTAAGATCAAAGAACTTACATCTCATAGCAGAAAAAAATCGACTTCTCAAATCTTTCAAATTCTAAAACATTAATAGATAATAAATCTTTTTCTAAAATTCTAAAGATTGGTAGCTTTAATCCAAAACATTCACCTTAAAAGCTTGTAAAATCTAAAACCCTATTTGCCACCAAATTACTCATCCGAATCACGAAATCTAAAACTCGAAACTTAATTATTTCCCCCCCAAAGTTTGTCGAACCTAACACCTTAATTACCATAAACTTATTTTCCTAAAATCTATAAGGCCCCAAACTTTAAAACTTTAATGAAATTTCATAAAATCTATGCTTGAAATTCGTTGAACTTACAATCTATTACGCTATAGACCATTTCATAAACTCCACGGAACTAAAGAATTCAATTATTCTACTTCCCTAAAAGATCATCCAGATCATGCCACTCTCTCTAAGCCTCTATAATATAAGAAAAACAAACCACACAAGGCGTTCATCACTAAAGATTAGATTAGACCCCTACCTGCCATGACTCCAGCATTCTAAATCTCCGTAACCTTGCCTCCAACAGTACCAAGAGTCATTGCGCACATGAGCCCGAGCTAATTGCCTCTGGTTAGTTCTACCACTGCGATGAGCTCCACGGCTTTCTTGAACATGACTAGGGCACTCACGAGCAAGATGTCCCGTCTGGCCGCATTCAAAACATTGGTTACTACCCAGACGACACTCACCCTCATGAGCTCTATTACATTTGCCACAAACTGGAACTCGGCCTCCCATACGCACTCCTGAGGCTACTTATGATCGAGTCCCGGCCCGCTGAACAAACTTCTGAGACGAACCCGAACTACTTCCTTCACTAGTAAAACTCCACTTCTTTTGTCTTGAATGGGAGCCCATATTCAGATTATTCTCTCGCTCTACAAGAGTGACCACATCCACTAAATCCTGAAAAGTGGATATCCGGTGGCAAACTACCATCTTGCATATATCTGGTCGCAAACCTTCCTGAAAACACTCGGCCTGCATCTCCCCTGTGGCGATGAGGTGGGTAGCAAATCGCCCAAGCTCTATAAATTTTCGGGCGTACTGTTCCACGATCATGCTCCCTTGGACTAAGCTTGAGAACTCTCTTGCTTTTTGCCACCTCACGGAAGCAGGAAAGAAGCGATCATTAAATTCTTTCTTAAAGCGCTGCCAGGTCACAGAGGCAATAGACCCCAAACCTTAAACAAAATTCCCTTAAACATATCCTTAAAGTTTACACTCTCCTATACTATAGCCCCGTTACATAAATTCCACAAAACCTTGACCTCAATCATCCTAAGCAACTTAAAGCTAATTCCTCTCCTCATTGCTACGTGAGTTCCCACCTTACAAAGATTGCCTAAACCATGACATTCCCTTCAGACCTCAACATCATACAAGCAAACCACATCGCTAAAAATTCAAGCCTACTACACTAAATGTTCATGCCTAATAATAGTATCCTCGATTATACCGCCTTCCTGCCACAACACAACCTTTGACCCCCTTTAAGAAAAACAAATAAAACCAACAACATAAAACCAAAAACCCAAACAAACCACATAACAACAAATCAAAAAAAAGAAACCAGCATCCAATAACACAACTAAATAAATACATACAAGCAAACAAGCTCAAACAAATAAAACAATTAAAACATATTCAAAAGCAACTTTACTTAAAATAAATTTTAAAACACAACTTTAAAAGCATTCTGGTACTACCTACGGGACATGTGGTTTTACCCAGAGCCAAACCGCTCTGATACCACCTGTGACGCCCCCAAATCCCCACACACGAACACGGGAAAATCGAGACATCCGGATGATGACATCACAGGTCATCACCCTATCGACGTGTGCCAAGTGTGTGTATCAGCGACGAATGTGCACAAGAAAAACACAGCGAAAGGAAAAGTCAATAACTAAGTACCAGAATTTTTCATGTTTAATACAAAACTGTTCAAAAACATATAGAATAGAATAATACAAACACAAATATAATTTTAAATCAAATACAAAACATAACATCAGCATCCCGGCGGAGACGCATCCTCGGGCTCAGCCTCCTCCTCCTCATCCTCGATCTCTGCACCAAAATCTACGGTACCAAAAATGGTGCCGCAGGTAAGTAAACTCCAAACACCACTAGATAAAAACATATAAAACTCAAACAATATGCATGAAAGGATGCCAATGCACAAAACCCATAAAATCATATTTTTCCATGCACGCCAAAAACCCATTTGGCCCACAAAAACATATCCTTAAAACCAAGCCTCGCCATTATCCCAGATAATGGCCCAAACCACTATTTTCCCAGAAAATGGATCAAAAGCCTCGAAAACCAAATATCGCCATTTTCCCAGAAAATGGCCCACATCCGAAAACCATAAAAACAATCCAGTTATGCATGCACCATGATCTCCCCTAGGGATCACCCGCACACCCTGGCTCTGTGCCACACTGCAGGTAACGACTACGCATGTGACACCTAAACGAGCGATGCCCAGACTCGCGCCTCGCGCGTACCTGGCCAGGCCATCCTCTATTCCCCGCCACTCTAGGGACCACAGAGTCGTCACGACAGCGTTACCGTATCGTGTGATCCGGTCGTCGCCCTGCAACAACCCAGGGGATGTCACTCAGTATTACCCACTCCCGGGTGACCAGAGGAGCTCCACCGAGATAATAACTCATCCCGGCTTGGGCTTGTGAGACACACGCACCCAAAAACCATTTACGCCAATAAAACGAGATTTTCTCGATTAAAACAATATGCACATAAACACAAAATGCAACTCACGCCTCATGGCTCAAATAATCAAGCAAACACAAACAAGCAAAACCAAGCACTCCGTCCTCAATCCATCCGATCCCCGAACTCCTCGGACTCAGTCCGGAATCAGCCAACCAACAACAATTAATTATTGAATGAGCAAAATATATTTAAATCTAAAATTAGGGTTTGAAAAGTACTTACAGCGCTATATGGTATTTTTAGAAAACACGCGGCGTTGCAAACGGCGGAGGAAAAGCAACGTAACAGTGTAATTTACACTGTGGCCGTGGGTTGTAAAATACCCACTTTTGAACGGGGACAAACCAAGACTCAGGATTGATAGGGAATGGCCTTGAAATATTTATGAAGCTAAGGAAAATAAGTTTTGGCCGTGGGTGGTGGTGGAAATGGCGGTCGAAGGCCAAAAAGGGGCTGAACGGAGTTGAGCTCGTGGGAGCTGCTCCGGCAAAGGATCGAGGTCGAAAATGGGTGGTTTAGGTCGGCAAGAGGTAGAGGAAGAACCTGTGAAAAGATGGTGGCCGGAGGTGGTGCGACGGCGCCGGAAACGATGAAAAACCGTATGGCCGGAGGTGGTGTGGCGGCTAACGGTGGCTCGGATGGAGGTGAAACTTGGTGGGGATGTTCACCGGTGAGAGGGGAAGAAAACTGGATGGGTGGTGTAGGCCACGCCGCCGGCGAGCGGCGGTTCTGGGCTGCGAAAGCAACCGGCGACAGGGACAAAAATAGAGCAGGTGCAGCGACTTTCGGCAGCTCTCGAAGGCTAACGGCTGGTCCGATGGCTCTGAAAATTGGTGGGGATGATCTCTGGTGGAAGGGGAAGAGAATGGTGGTGGCGGTGCACTAAATGGTGGCCGGACGGCGGAGAACTGGGCTGACAAACAGGCGGCGACAGAAGGAGAAAAAAGGGGCTGCTGTGCGTACGCAGGAGAGGAGGAAGAAGAAAGAAAAAGAAAAGGAAGAAAAAGAAGGATAAAGAAATAAAAAGAAAAAAGAAAAAGAAAGAAAAGAAAAAGAAGAAAAGATAAGGGAAAAGAAATGAGGTCCAGTCCTCACTCCGGAAATCAAAACAGATCCGATCCGCCGAAAACGATATTAAAAACCGTAAAACGACTAAAATAAATTAAACACAACATCAAATAAATTAAAACCAATTAAAATTCATTAATTTAAAATAAATAAACTAATATATTAATTAAATTAAAAACAACTATTCAGTGAAAATGCACGTAAAAGCTGGTCATCACAGAAATTGAATGGATGGGCAGTCACTCTATGTTTAAAGGCAAGCAACCTTGTTTTCATAGAATTCCGACTATTGGACATTCCACAAATAGATGAAGTACTATCTCCTCTTCTTGGTTACAAAGGGTGCATTCTAAGCTAACCTGCTGGGAAATTCTTTCATTGATTTTCATTTTTGTTGGCAAAATATTCCAAAGTATCTTCCATAACAGCAGCTTGTGATGATCATGAATCTTAAGGCTCCACAAAGATTTAAGGAGAGAATTTTGATTCAAAAGAGCTTATTTGTGGTAATCTACCTGTGTATGATAGGTTGTCTTGACCGATTATTTCCCACTATGATTAAGTGCCCATATCTCTTTATCCTTGCCTTGTGCTACTATAGTCAGTGGGATCTTTAGAATTTCCCTGATACTGGGTTGATAAAAAAGATTTGCATTTTCCGGATATCCCAAGATTTCAAATTATTTTGAATAAGATCTTCGACTTTTATGAAAGGGTGAGTGGAGTCCATATTTCAAATAGGTGTTGGCTTGGAATCTTTAATTTTAGAATTTTAAACATAAGGTTAAATCTCTTAATATTTTAAAACAACTAAAATAATTAATTTAAGTAATTATCTACAATTATAATATTTTTAGAGCTCATTAAAATATTATAATTATATTACTTTAAAAACAAGCTTATCTAATAATACTGCAAATATCTTCTATAGATATTTTCATAATATTTAAAATATCCGTAAATTTTAAAATATCTATCTTACTTTGAAATCCGCAGGATAACTTTCGGAACATGCCATCAAGATACATCGCTTAGGACAAGGCTCAGCATATAGATCAAATCTCGAGACGTAGAACGAGGCTCAACACGTACATCGAGGCTTATAATTAAAGAAGAAGAAAGAATGAGCGAATATCACACCCTAGTTTATAAGAAATAAGACATATGTGAGCTAAACATCCTTAAGCCTACTTATTTTAAACTAATAATAAAAATCCTTTAAACAAATTGAAAGCCTTAATAACAAGAGGCCCTATCTCTAAGTCATGTCTTTCAAAACTTAGATCAAATGGATCAAAATTGGTTCTCCTTCTTTCAAGCCCATCATGAGTATTAGGTTCTTGTTAGCTTCATTCCAACTGGATTGTACCAATCTTTACATTGCTTCCATAATCTTCTTAGCTCTTAATCTTGTAATTGATCCTTAAGACTTGGTCTGCCTTGGGGCTAATCATTCTCCCTCTCTTCAAAAGGATTCAACCTCAAATCTCTACCTAGATCAAAGGAAAAAATATCAGAAATATTGAAAGTAGCAGAAATATGGTACTTACCTAGAAGATCCACTTGATATGAATTATCATTAATTTTCTCAAGAATGTGAAAAGGTCTATCCAAGCCACTCCTGTATCAACAAGCAAAAACATCAATGCTAAAGGAGTAAGTGGATTAAAACCATATACAATTTCAAGATGAGAATAAAAAAAGATAGTATGCATGGTCCTATTACATGCAAACTCTAACAAGGGCAAACGATACTCCCACAAATGTTTATGCAACAAGTCAGTGAAAGGCAAATGATACTCCCGTAAATGTTCATGAATCACATCTAAAGTCTTCCTTACACCAAAATGACAACTTCGATTATATGCAACCTCAATGAATGGCAAATGATATTCCCACAAATATTTATACAACACGTCAATGAATGGCAAATGATACGCCCAAAAGTGCTCATGTAACACAGCGAAAACTTTCTTCACATCAAAATGTTCCAACAAAACACATCCATGCACAAACATCTCACACATAAGACTAGCAAGCTCACAAAGTCTATTCTCTTTAAAAAAAATACCAATCTAGTCTATAGAATTGACCAAACGATACTTTCTCACGTACTCCATATATACTAGCCAAGCCATCATCATTAGCATGCATTTTCTTATCATATTCTAATCTCAATAACTTTACATCTAAGATAAAGGTAAGGTCATACATTCTTGCTAATGCATTAACCACAAAATTTACCTTACCATGTGTGTACTTGATTAGATGAGGAAAAGTGTCATAACAGTCCTCCCACTTTGCATGCATTCTAGTCAACAACTTACCTTGTTCCTTCAAGTATGTCAAAGACTCGTGATCTTCAAAGAAAGTTTGAGTAGGGATTGTGGCACCTGACACAAAATCAATGTATTGCTCTATCTTTCTAATAGGTGACAATCCACTAAACACTTTTTCTAGGAATCATGATCTTATATCCCTACAACAAAAAGGACAATAACACTATGCAAAGAGTCATTAAATTCGTTAGTACAAAAACTTGCCTTAGTATAAAAACTCACTTCTCTCTTTCTTTTTCTCTCACTTTCTTTGCTCTTGCTTTTCTTTTCATTTTCCTCTTTCTTTTTACTCTCTTTTTTTCTTGAAGTTTCAGCCTCACCCTCATTTCTTTTCTCTCTCATTTTTTTATCTCTCTTATTTTTAGTATTGCTATTTCTTTCTTCCTCAATCTTACTCTCACTCTTTCTTTTTCGCTTAACCTCACTTTTATTCTTTCTTTTTTTATCAATCTCAATTTCTCTTTTTCTTTTTTGATCAACCTTACTTTCGCTCTTTCTTTTTTTATCAATCTCACTTTCTCTCTTTCTTTTTTGATCAACCTTACTTTCTAATTTCAGTTGGTTCTCATGGACCTGTGTTGGAGTTAAAGGAGCAAGTTTGATTGTTTTTCTATCTTTTTCAAAACTGTACATGTTCTTGAACCCATCATAGATCACTTTCCTATCACATTGCCAGGTTTTCCCTAACAAAATATGGCAAGCATGCATAGGCACTACATCATAAAGCACCACATCTTGGTATTTTCCAATTGAAAAAGAAACTTGCTTATTTACCCTAACCTCTCCACGATCACTCAACCACTGCAATTTATATGGTCTAGGGTGTTTCAAGGTAGGTAAATTCAATTTCTCAATTAAAGTAGTGTTAGCCAAATTAATAAAACTCTTCCCACCAATAATCATACTACATACCTTGTTGTTAATTTGGCATCTAGTATGAAAAATGTTCTCTCTTTGCTGCTCCATATTATCTATTTTAATTTGGGTATTTAGAGCACACTGGGCAATAAGAGACTCACCATGCCCTTCATTCTCATACTCATGTTCACGTCTCCACCTTATACAAGCAGGAAAGAACAGATCATTAAACTATTTCTTGAAGCGCTGCCAGGTCACAGCAGCAAAAGACCCCAATTCTGATTACAGCATTACTCTCTTGGTATCCCACCACTCAAAAGCGGTGCCTTGCAACAGATAGCTGGCATAGAATACTTGTTGCGCCTTAGTGCAATCATACACCTCAAAAGTTCTTTCCAAGTCTCTGACCCACTTTCCAGCTTGAAGTGGATCCTCTTCCCCAGTGAAGTGTGGAGTTCTATGTGCCAGAAAGCGCTCATAAGTGCATCCAACTTGCATCATGCCACTAGGCCCTCCTGGGTATAGCCAAGGCCCTCCCTGTTGTGGCCAAGACCCTCCTTGTTGTGGCCAAGGCCCTCCTTGTTGTGGCTAAGGCCCTTCGTACTGTGGCCTAAACTTCTGTTGTATGAACTCAGTCATCTGCCTTATTGCTTGGGCTATGGAATCATCTCTCGGTGTATCGTCCTGAGGCCCTTGAGTAGATTTCCTTGGTCTCATCATTTTCCTGCCACAACACAACCTTTGACCCCTTTTAAGAAAAACAAATAAAACCAACAACATAAAACCAAAAACCAAAACCAAACCACATAATAAGAAAATAAAAAGAAACTGGCATGCAATAACATAACTAAATAAATAAAACAAGCAACAAGCATCAAACAAATAAAACAAATAAAACATGTCAAATAGCAACTTTACTTAAAATAAATTTTAAAACACAACTTTTAAAAAAAAAATGTTCTGGTTCTACCTACGGAACATGTGATTTTACCCAAAGCCAAACCGCTCTGATACCACCTGTGACGCCCCCAAATCCCCACGTACAGACACGAGAAAATCGAGACGTCCAGATGGTGACATCGCGGGTCGCCACCCTATCAACGAGTGTCAAGTATGTGTATAAACAACAAATGTGCACAAAGAAACACGCAGCGGATAGCAAAGTCATATAACTAAGTACCAAAATTTTTCTTAGTTTAATACAAAGCTGTTCAAAACATACATAATAAAATATTACAATATTACAAAATACAAATATTTTTTCAAACCAACTATAAAGCATAACTCCAACTCAGAACTCCGACGGAGCCGCATCCTCGGGCTCATCCTCCTCCTCTTCCTCGAACTCTGCATCAAAATCTACGGAAGCAAAAATGGTGCCGCAGGTAAGTATAATCTAAACACTACTAGATAAAAACATATAAAACTCAAACAATATGCCTGAAAGAAAAGCCAATGCATATGTCCTGTAAAACCATATTTTTCCACGCACACCAAAAACCCATTTGGCCCAAAAACATAACCTTTAAAACCAGTCCTCACCATTATCCCAGATAATGACCCAAAACAAAACCACCATTTTTCCAGAAAATGGATCACATTGCCTCAAACCAAAACTCGCCATTTTCCCCGAAAATGGCTTGTAACCAAAACCATAAAACCGATCCAATTATGCATGCACCATGATCTCCCCTAGGGATCATCCGCACACCCTGGCTCTGTGCCACACTGCAGGTAATGTCTACGCGTGTGACACCTAAATGAGCGATGCCCAGAACTCGCACCTAGCGCATCCCTGGCCAGGCCATCCTCTAGTCCCTGCCACTCTAGGGACCACGGAGTCGACACGACAATGTTACCGTATCGTGCAATCCCATCGTCGCCCTGCGACAATCCAGGGGATTTCACTCAGTATTATCCACTCCAAAGTGATCAGAGGAGTTCCACCGAGATAATGCCCCATCCCAGTTTGGGGTTGTGATACGCACGTACCCGAAAATCCATTTACGCCAACAAAATATGATTTTCTCAATTTAAATAAAATGCACGTGCATGCATCATGTAAATGCAATCTCAATGCACAAAACAACCAACCAACCATAAATCAACAAATCAAACAACTCCGTCCTCAATCCATCCGACCCCCGAACTCCTCGGACTCAGTCCGGAATCAATCAACCAACAGTAAATATTTATTGTAAGAGTAAAATATATTTAAATCTAAAAGTAGAATTTGAAAAATACTTACAGCACTATACGGTATTTTTTGAAAGCTCACGACGTTGCAAAAGGCATAGAAAAAGCAACGTAACAGTGTATTTACACTGTGGCCGTGTGTAATAAATTACCCACTTTCGAACGGGGACAAACTAAGGCACGAAATTGATAGGGAATGGTCTTGAGATGTTTATGAAGTTAAAGGAAGTGAGTTTTGGCCGTGGGTGGTGGTGGAAATGGCAGTGAAATGCCAAAAATGGGCTGAACGGAGATGAGCTCATGGGAGCTGCTCCGGCAACGGAACGAGGTCGAAATTAGGTGGGTTAGGTCGGCAAGAGGTAAAGGAAGAAGCTGTGAAGAGATGGTGGCCAGAGGTGAAGCGACGACGTTGGAAAAGCTCAAAAACCGTGTGACTTGGAGGAGCTCCGGCAACTAACGGTGGCTCAGATGGAGGTGAAACTTGGTGGGGATGTTCACCGGCAGAAGGGGAAGAAAACTGGGTGGGTGTTGTAGGCCACGCCACCGGCGAGCGGCGGTTCTGGGCTGAGAAATTAACCTGTGACAGAGAGAGAAAGGAGGGCTGGTGCCGTAACTTCTAGCCGTGCGTGGCGGCTAACGGCTAGTCGGATGGCCCTGAAAATTGGTGGGGATGATCTATGGTGGGAAGGGAAGATTTTGGTGGGGGTGGTGTACTACACGGTGGCCGGACGGCGGCGGTCTGGGCTGGTCAACGGGCGGCGACGGGAAGGGGAGAAAAGAGCTACGCTGGGAGAGAGAGAAACTGGGAAAGAAAAGAAGAAGAAAAAGAAAGAAAGGAAAGAAAAGAAGAAAAAGAAAAAGGGAAAAAGGGAAAAAGGGAAAAAGAAAAAGAGAAAAAGAAATGAAATGAGGTCCAATCCTCACTCTGAAATCCAAAAACTGATCCGCTGAAAACGATTTTAAAAACATAAAATAACTAAAATAAATTAAACACAACATCAAATAAATTAAAAACAAATTAAAATACAATAATTTAAAATAAAATAACTATTATATTAATTCAATTAAAAACAACTCTTTCAGTGAAAATACACGTAAAAGCAGGTCATCACAGTGATTTATTTTTGATAAGTTTAAAAGTTCAATCAAGAACAAGAGGAGTAAACTCAACTCACCAATAAAAATTCAATAATTTCTAACCTCTCAAATGAGGCTACAAATGGTTTAAATAAACAATTTCCAAAAATCCTAAGTGAATAGTGCCGCGAGTACTGTAGCATGAATGCCGCACTACAATAACTTTTAAAACCCTAGTGAGACATAAAATGATAACTTTCCAAATAAGCCCTTGGCCAAAATATAAGGCATTATCAAAGATCCTAGTTCATAAGAAATATAAAATATGTGAGCTAAACATCATCAAGTCCACTTATTCTAAACTAAAATAAAAATCCTTTAAACAAATTGAAAGCCTTAACAACATCGGGCCATATCTCTAAGGCATGTCTTCCAAAACTTGGATCAAGTAGATCAAAACTAGTTCTCCTTCTTTCAAACCCATCATGAGTGTTGGGCTATTGCTAGCTTCATCCCAGTTGAATTATACCAATCTTTGCGTTGCTTCCATGATCTTGTTGGTTCTTATTCTTGTAATTGATCCTTAGGACTAGTCCACCTTGAGGCCAATCACAAGACCATCTTCATCTACATCAACTATTAATACCTCTCCAACTGATGAGCCTACACTTTCTCCCCCTTCATAGGTCATGGCTACCCAAGGCAAACCATGCAATTGTATGCATAAAACTTCATAATTGAAATTCAATTCCTCTAAAGAGGTATTGCTTTCAAACAGTTGAATATAGATCAATTTTTTATCAAATGACCATGGTCTTTCGATTAATACTGATGTGAACCCCAATTGATTTGCTTGGAAACCCAACAACAATATTGGAAAAAAAATCCAATAAAGCCAAACTCAAGTCAATGGATGGAGAATCTAAACCCATTGAGAACTCGTTTCAAGAACCTAAATTGTATTAAAATTTAGACTCGTTGAAAAACCCATCTCAAGAACTTGGATTACAAGGAGGAATATCACGAAGATTGTTATTTGTCTTTGATAAGTTCAAAAGTTCAATGAAGAACAAGAGGAGTAAATTCAACTTACCAATAAAAATTAAATAATGTCTGACCTCTTCAAATGAGGCTACAAGTGGTTTAAATAAACAATTCTCAAAAACCCTAAGTGAATAGTGACGTGGGTACTGTAGCGTAAACAGTACCCGCTAAAGTAACTTCTAAAACTCTAATTCAAATAAAACAATAACTTTCCAAATATGCCTTAGACCAAAATATAAGGCCTTCCGAAAAACTTCAGTTCATTAGAAATAAGACATATGTGTGGGCTGGACATCCCTCAAGCCCAATTATTTTAGAATAATTCTTATGACTAATAAAATAAGCCATTTTAATGAAATAAATAAGTCCAAGGCCTTCAATAACAATAGGCCCAAGTCATGTCTTCTATAGCTTGTTGTATCACATGAATGAAACTGGATTTTCTTCCTTTAAGCCCATCTTGAATGTTGGGCTCTTGTTAGACATGTCTTAAGTAGATTGCACCAATCTTTTCATTACTTCCTTGCTCTTCTTAGCTCTCGATCTTGTGATTGGCTCATCTGAAACTTTCAACTGATCTTTATGACTAGGTCCACCTCGGAGCCCATAATTCCTCCTCTCTTCAAAAGGATTAGACCTCGAATCTCCACCTGCATTAAAGGTAAAAAGATCAGTAATATTAAAAATAGCATAAATATGATACTTACCTAGAAGATTCATTTGATATGAATTATTATTAATTTGTTTAAGAATTTAGAAAAGTCCATCTAAGCTTTTCCTATCATCAATAAGCAAAAGCATCAAAGTTAAAGGAGTAAGTGGATTAAAGCCATAAACAACTTCAAAAGGTGAATAAGAAATAGTAGTATGCATAGTCCTCTTATATGCAAACTCTAATAATGGTAAATGATACTCTTGCAAACATTCATACAACAATTCAATGAATGGAAAATGATACTTTCATAAACGTTCATGAATCACATTTAAAGTCTTCCTTATACCAAAATGATCACTTTGATTATATACAAACTCAATGAATGGCAAACCATACTCCCAAAAGTGTTCATGCAATACGCCTAAAATCTTTTTTATACTAAAGTGACCACTCCAACTATACGCAAACTCAATGAATGGGAAACAATACTCCCACCAATGGTCATGCAACACTTCTAAGGTCCTCTTTATACCAAAATGTCCTAGCAAACTACAACCATGTACAAGCAACTTATGCATAAGACTAGTAGGCTTACAAAGTCTATTCTCTCTAAATAAGTACCAATCTAGTTTATAGAACTTACCAAATGATGCTTTCTCACATACTTCATATACACTATCAAAGTCATCATCACTAGCATGCAATTTCTTATCATATTCAAATCTCAATAATTTTGCATCCAAAATAAAGATAAGGACATATCTTCTTGATATTACAACAATCACAAAATTTTCTTTACCATGTGTGTATTTGATGACATGAGGAAAAGTCTCATTACATTACTCCCACTTGGCATGTATCCTATTAAACTTACCTTGTCCTTTCGAGTGTATCAAGGACTTATGTTTGATATGTAGAACAAATTCTTGGCCAAAGGTAATGTTGTCAATTCTCCACTGCTATCACACAATCAATTTGATGCTTTATTCCTCTAATAAGTGATAATCCACAAAAAACATCGCTAGGCAACATGACCTTATATCCCTGCAACAAAGAGATAACAACACTAGGTAAAGATTCGTTAAATTGTTTAGTATTAAAATTCGCCCTAGTATAAAAACTCACTTCTCTATTTATTTTTCTCTCACTTTTTTCACTCTTACTTTTCTTTTCAATCTCATTTTTCTTTTCACTTTCTTTTTTTCTTTTAATCTCTTTTTCCTTTTCACTTTTTTTTTTTTTTTGTCACTCTCTTTTTCCTTTTCACTCTCTTTTCTTTCACTCCATTTTTCAACATCTTTTTTTGAACTCTCGATCTCACAATGGTTTCAACTCAATGTCTCTTTTTCTTGAGGTTTTAGCCTCACCCTCATCTTTTTATCTCTCATTTTGCTCTCTCTCTCTCTCTCTCTCTCCTCTTCAGTCTCACTATTTGTTTTTTCTTCAATCTCACTCACACTCTTTCTTTTTCGCTCAACCTCACTTTTATTTTTTCTTTTTGATCAATCTCACTTTCACTCTTTCTTTTTTTATCAACCTTACTTTTCAACTTCAATTGATCTTCATGGACCTGTGGTGGAGTTAAATGAGCAAGTTTGATCGTTTTTCCATCTTTTTCAAAACTATACATGTTCCTTAATCCTTCATGGATCACTTTCTTATCATACTGCCATGTTTGTTCCAACAAAATATGGCAAGCATGCATAGGGACTACATCACAAAGCACCACATCCTGGAACTTCTCAATTGAAAAAGAAACTAACACTTGCTTACTTACCTTAACCTCCCCACAATCACTCAACCACTGCAACTTGTATGGTCTAGGATGTTTCAAAGTAGGTAAATTCAATGAAGTAGTGCTAACCAAATTAATACAACTCCTTCCATCAATAATCACACTACATATCTTGTTATTCATGTGGCATCTAGTATGAAAAATATTCTCTCTCTATTGCTTCATATCATCTATTTTAAATTGTGTATTGAGAGCATCTCTGACAACAAGAGACTCACCATACTCTTCATTCTTATCATACATATTCTCATTACTAGCCCCAATCTCCTCCTATCTCTCCCACCTTGTAGATTTCTAATCATTGTACCTCGTTAATCCATCATATCCCTCACTTCTCCCAATACCAAATTTAACCTATCAAACTTTTGTTGTATGGACTACAACATAAAAAATGAATTGTCTGCCACTCCCTTCGGTGTTGATTCACTATTATGAGACATCGTAATGTGTTACACAAAAAGAATGTTAGTAATAAAAATCTCACACACTCCCTTACGTGTTTACGCTCGAATAATGACACTCCACTCGTGTTTTACTCTTAATCGGATTTTTCCTAATAATGATCTCACAGTCTCTTACCTTTTATCTTAAGAGTTTTCCCACTCAAGTTCTTTAAGAACTGATTGAACTCAATCAAGACAATACAACCTTATTTTATCCCAACTAGTAATTAGGTCCAAGAAATAAGATCAAGAGGAAACACAAAAAGAATAAAAGATACGAGAGTCAAGGATATGATACAAGGGAAAGTGTAATCACAAGACAAGATACCAACTATAATGATATGTATTTAGCCCCTTGATGATAACGCTCAATCCAACTTTTCTTTTTCTCTATACTTTTTTTTTTCGATTTTTTTTTTTTTTGAAATTTTCTCTTCTTTTCTTTTTTTTTTTTTTATTTTCTCACCAATTCAATCACAAACAGAAAAAATATTCAATTGTGACAATCAAACAATTGAATTCAAAGAAACAAAATTGACAGAAATAGAAGAAAATAAATGAAACGGCACTCCAGGCAATTGACAAACTTAGAGATGCAAGAAACCTAGATATTTCAAACCCTAGATGATGCAAATTTTGGCATCCCTCAAAGGAGGAATTTAGCCACCCTATGATAATGAACATGAAACCTAAATGATAGAGTAATTTGACAGCCCTAAGAAAAAATGAATTTTTGCACTTTTTTTTTTTTTTTTTTGTGCAACCCTAGAACAATGAAGTCATAGAATTAAATATGCAATAAATAAAAGATAGAATTAAACTTGATTGAAAACCTAGCTCTGATACCAAATGATGTGAACCTCAATTGACTTGCTTTGAGACCCAACAATAATATTGAGAAAACAAACACATGAAACCCAAACTCAAGTCAATGGATGGAGAATCTAGACCCATTGAGAACTCTTTTAAAAAACCTAGATTATATTAAAATCTAAACTCATTGAAGAATCTATCTCAAGAACCCGGATTACAAAGAGGAACGCCATAAAGGTTATGATTTACCTTTGAAAAGTTCAATGAAGAACAAGATGAGTAAACTCAACTCACCAATAAAAATTCAATAATGTCTAATCTCCTCAAATGAGGCTACAAATGGTTTAAATAAACAATTCCCAAAAATCCTAAGTAAATAGTGCCACGGTTACTGTAGCGTGAACAGTACAGTACAGTAACTTCTAAAACCCTAGTTCAAATAAAGCAATAACTTTCCAAATATGCCCTAGACCAAAATATAGGGCCTTCCTAAAAGCCTTTTTCATTAGAAGTAAGACATATGTGTCGGCTGGACATCCTCCAAGCCCAATTATTTTAGATTAATTCCTATGACTAATAAAATAAGTCATTTTAATTAAATAAACAGGTCCAAGGCCTTCAATAACAATAGGCCTAAGTCTTGTCTTCCATAGCTTATTGTATCACATGAATGAAACTGGATTTTCTTCCTTGAAACCCATCTTGAATGTTGGGTACTTGCTAGACACGTACCAAGTGGATTGCACCAATCTTTTCATTACTTTCTTGCTCTTCTTAACTCTCAATCTTATGATTAGCCCATCTAGAACTTGCAACGGATCTTTATGACTAGGTCCACCTCGAAGCCCATCAAATACTCTTTCTATATCAACCACCTTCTGAAATTCAACTAAGTATTTGTTGTTCTCTAGCTCTTTAAATAGTAACCATCCTTTGGGTTTCATATTTTTGTCATCGTGGCTTTAAATGCTTCCTTATTAACAGATTTTTGCATCAAAACTAGCAAGAGTAAACAATTCTGACCTCTTATATCTGATCTATGAGTTTCTTCCTCTATCGAGTGTACTATTTCCTGTTCCTCCTCTGTTAGTTTAAAGCCTTCCCATAACCATTCCAGATCATCTGCCATGCTTAATTCACTTGTTTTAGTGTTGAAGATGAAAACTTTTGCAAAAAAAAAACCAAACCACCGCCTTACCCTTTGTGGAAAGGACAACCACCTTTACTCATACTTACATAGACTTGATTGGTACTTGTTTAGAGATAATAGATTTTTTGTGCCTAATAGTTCTATGCGTGAGTTGCTTGTGCTTGGAGCACATGAAGTGCTTTGTTGGGAAAGTTTGGTGTAAAGAGAACTTTAGACGTGTTGCATAGCCATTGGTGGGAGTATTACTTGTCATTTATTGACTTTGCATATAATTGGAATGGTCCCTTTGGTGTAAAGAAGAGTTTAGGCGTATTATATGAATATTTTTGGGAGTATGGTTTGCCATTCATTGAGGTTGCATATAATTGGAGTGATCATTTTGGTGTAAGGAAGACTTTATATGTGTTTTATGAACGTTTGTAAGAGTATCATTTTCCATTCATTGAATTGTTGTATGAACGTTTGCGAGAGTATCATTTGTCATTATTAGAGTTTTCATATAATAAGACCATGCATACTACTCTTTCTCATTCATCTTTTGAAGTTGTTTTTGGCTTTAATCCACTTATTCATTTTGACTTAATGCCTTTACCTGTTGATGACAGAAGAAGCTTGGATGGACATTTTCAAATTCTTGACAAAATTAATGATACTTCATATCTAGTGGACCTTCCAGGTATGTACCATGTGTTTGCTATTTTCAATATTACTGATCTTTTCTCCTTTGATCCAGGTGGAAATTCAAGGTCAAATCCTTTTGAGGAGAAGGGGAATGATGGGCCCCAAGGTAGGCCAAACCGTAAAGATCCTTTGCAAGTTTCAGAATGGGCAATTACAAGATCAAGAGCTAGGAAGATCAAGAAAGCTATGCAAGTGTTGAACCCAAGGTTTCAAGTTTTGTGTAATTATATATCTACACATAGATTTTGATGATAACAAATGAATTCAAAGAATAAAGGAGTCTCAAGCTCAACTTGTCTATACAATGAAGTCAAGCACATCAAGAAAACAAACATGAGCAAGAAGAGAATAAGTTCACATTACAGTCATAGAGTAATGTTGTAAATCTCTTAAAAATTCAAAATTAGGATTAAGGCTCAAAATTAATATTTTATCATAAAGCATTAAAATACATTTTTCATATGTGCATGAATATTTTGAAAATTAAATTTAAAAATTTTGAAAGATAGATTGATTGTCATCTTTCACATGTGTATTACATGATTAAAAGTTTGAACTTTGAAAATATTAAACATGATTGATTGTCATCTTTCACATGTGCATGTTTTATTTGAATATTTTCAAAAGTGATTGATGCTTTTTTTGACTTATGTAAAAGGTAGATGATTTTATTTGAAAATTTTGAAAAGTAAAGTGTGCTCCTTTTGTCATATGCAAAAAGTAAAAAGATTAGATTTGAAATATTTGAAAAATAAAATATGCTTCTTTTGTCACATGCAAAATGTAAAAAGATTAGATTTGAAATATTTGAAAAGTAAAGTGTGATCCTTTTGTCATATGCAAAGAGTAAAAAGATTAGATTTGAATTTTTTGAAAAGTAAAGTGTACTCGAAAAGATTAGGTTTGAAGTTTTTGAAAATTAAATGATGTTATCTTTGACAATTGAAAAAGAAAAACCTTTTATTCGAATTTTTTGAAAAAATGAATGATGTTGTCTTTGACATGTGAATCTTTTTAAATTTGAATATGAAGTCTCATATGCCTATAGATAGATCATTTGAGAGCTTAACATTTACAACACCAAGAGCACACAACATTTATTCAAAGTTTTCATTCTCTTTTCTCTAAGCACTGAACCTTAATCCTTGTTCATTTTGGGAGAAATATAGTTTGCACTGTATTGTTCTTATTTCACTCATTGAGGAGTGTTTTCTGATAACCTATCCACTATTAGCTCTTGTATCAGTAAAAAGGTGTGTATAACCCTTGTGCGTGTAGAAAGTATTCTACACAGGGAATAGTTGAATAACTACGTGTAAGGTGATTGCAAGTGTAGAGGGTGTTCTACACGGATCTTTTGTAACGGTGTTGATCAAAAGTGTAATAAGTTTCTATCTCCACCTAAAAGAGGTTGAATAGTGAATTTGAAGATCTTCAAGGGGTAGCTTGAGGCAAGGACATAGGTAATGGGGCCGAACCTCGTTAACATATTGAGTTTGCTTCTCTCTTACCTTTCCTCTTTATATTTATTGTTGTTTCGTATTTTGTTTATATTTTATATTCTATATTTGATTTATAATTGTTATTTTTTTAAATACAACTCAATTCAACTCCCCTCTTGTGTTAGTCATCTGGGTAACAATTGGTATCAGAGCTAATAGCTCTGTTATAAGATTAACTGTCTTTTGAGTTAAGATCTTATGGCTAACATTGCAGCTTCATTTGGTGAAGGTCAATCTAGCAGTCGGCCTCCACTCTTTTGTAAAGACAATAACTGTGACGCCCCCAAATCCCCACACACGGACACAGGGAAATCGAGACGTCCGGATGGTGACAACCCCGGGTCACCACCCTAACGACGGGTGCCAAGTGTGTGCAAAGGCAACATATGTGCACGAAGAAACACACAGCGGATAACGAAAGCCATATAACTATGTACCAGAATTTTCCTTAACGTAATACAAGCTGTTTAAAACATACATAAATAAAATATTACAAAACACTAATATAGTTTTAAACCAAATATAAAGCATAACATCAGCAACCCGGCGGAGCCGCACCCTCAGGCTCAGCCTCCTCTTCCTCATCCTCAAAACCTGCACCAAAAGCTACAGAACCAAAACTAGTACCGCAGGTAAGTAAAACCCAAACACCACCAGATAAAAAGACATAGAACTCAAACAAAATGCATGAAGCATGCCCAATGCACAAAACCCAAAAAAACATAATTTTCCACACACGCCAAAAATCCCATTTGGCCCAAAAACACATCTTTTCCAAAAACCACGCCAAAAGTCACATTTGACCTCAATAACCGTCTCAAACCAAAATCCATTTTACCCCGTATGCACCATGACCTCCCCTAGGGGTCATCCGCACACCCTGGCTCCAGTGCCACACCGCGGAGTACCACTACGCATGTGACACCTAACGAGCGATGCCCAGTTCCAAGCCCCGCGTGTTCGTAGCCAAGCATCCTCTAGCCCTCACCAGCGAAGGGCCACGGAGTCGGTGCGTAGGGCGATGCCTGGTTCCGTGCCCGGCGCGTTCGTAGCCAAGCAACCCCTAGCCCCTGCTCCCGTCGTCGCCTAGCGACAACCCAGGGGACATCACTCAGTTTATTCCGCTCCCGAGTGACCAAAAGAGCTCCACCGAGATAATACCTCATCCCGGCTTGGGGTCGTGATACACACGCACCCGAAAATCTACTTACGCCAATAAAACAGGCTTTTCACACTAAACAAAAACACACGTGCATGCACCATGTAATGCCATATCAATGCACAAAAAATAACCAACCAACATATATCAATAAAACAAGCAACTTCGTCCTTCATCCATCCGACCCCCGAACTCCTCGGACTCAGTCCGGAATCAACCAACAAGCAGATAAAATAATTGAAAGAGCAATATATATTTAAATCTGAAAATAGGGTTTGGAAAATACTTACAGCGCTATACGGTATTTTTAGAAAACACTCGGCGTTTCAAATGGCGGAGGAAAAGCAACGTAACAGTGAAAATTCACTATGGCCGTGGGTTGTAAAATACCCACTTTTGAACGGGGACAAACCAAGGCTTGGGATTGATAGGGAATGGTCTATGGATGATTATGAAGCTATTGGAAGTGGTGATTGGCCATGGGTGGCGGCAGAAACGGCGGAGAAAGGCCGGATTTCCCAAAAAGGAAAGCTAGCTTGTGGGAGCTGTTCCGGTGACTATTGGAGGCCGAAAATAGGTGGGTTAGGACGGCAAGGGACCGGTGATGAAGTGGTGAAGAAATGGTGGCCGGAGGTGGAGCGATGGCGACGGATCGAGCCAAAAACCCTGGGGCTTTGATGGTGTTTTCCGGCCAAACGGCTGGCCGGATGGGGCTGGGATTTGGTGGGGAGGTGCACCGGAGGGAGGGGGTTCGAACGGTATGGGCGGTGTGCCGCACGGCGGCCGGCGGCGGTGGTTTTGGGCGGAGAGAGAAAACGGACGAAAAAAGGGTAGAGAGAAAGAGTCGCGCGGGATGCACGGGGAAGAAGAAAAAGAAAAGGAAGAAGAAAAGAAAAAAGAAAAAGAAAGAAGAAGAAAAAAGAAAAAAGAGAAAAAGGAAAAAGGAAAAAAAGAAAAAAAGATGTAAGAAAGAAACGAGGTCCAAACCTCACTCCAGGAAACAAAACAAAACCGCCAAAACGAGATTAAAAACCGTTAATGACTAAAAGAAAATAAAACACAACATCAAACAAATAAAAACAAGTTTTAAAACGCAATAAATTAAAATAAATAAACTAATATATTAATTAAAATAAAAACAATCCTTCAGTAAAAATACACGCGAAAGCGGGTCATCACAATTACTCATTCCGGAAAGTTAGAATGAGAATATTCCTTCAGGCTCAAGGTCGAGAAATCTGGAAATGCATTGTAAATGGACCTTATATTCCAACAAAAGTGGTTAATGGAGGAAATGTCAAAAAGGAAGAAGAGTTTGATCATGAAGACGATAGACTTTATACTTTGAATTTAACTGCTATAAATTTATTATTTAATGCTCTCAATGAAATAAGATTAATAGAATAATGACTTACGCCACGGCAAAAGAAATTTGGGATAACTTGGAAGTTACTTATGAATGAACTTCACAAGTCAAAGAAGCAAAAATTTATATTTTTACTCATGAATATGAAATGTTTAAGAAAAATGATGATGGATCTATTTCTAGTATGCACACTCATTTTACTAACAGCATAAACAGCTTGACAGCTCTTAGCAAAGTTTATTTCAAGGTAGAGATAGTAAGAAAAATTATCAACTCTCTATCAAAATACTGGGAATCAAAAGTGATAGCTATTTTTGAAGCTAGAGACCTCAAGAAGTGCGAAGTGAATGAACTCATCGGGTCACTTATCACTCATGAGTACACATTGAAAAAAGGGATAAGAAGAAGGAAAGTCAAAGAAGTGATTGACACTTAAAGTTGTTCCTCATGAAAATGAAAGTGATGAAAATGAGGAAAATGACAACAAAGATGAAGAAGTTGCGATGATAACAAGAAGAATTCAGGGGTTCTTAAAGAAAAATAAAACTCCTCCGATGAAATCTTTCAAAAAGTTTTCCAAGAAAGATTCAAGTAAAAATGATACTTTAATTTGTTATAAATGCAATAAACCTGGTCATATCAAACCAGATTGTTCTCTGCTAAAAAAAATCGAAATGAGGGTAAAAAAGCAATAAAAGCTACATGGGATGATAATTTAAGTAGCTCAGATAGTGAAGCAACCAACGGAGAATCAGCAAATTTTTGTCTTATGGCTAAAGATGACATTGAGGTAACAAATCTTGATAATATTAAAAATCCTTCATATGAAGAATTGTAAAATATTTTAGAAGAAGTATATGAGGAACTTGAAAAATTGGATATCAAGTATACTGCTTTGAAAAAGAAAAATTCTTCTTTAACAAACGAAATTGATATTTTAAGAAAAGAAAGCATCGTTTTAAAATATAAAAATCTTGAGTTGAAGAAGAAGAAAACTAATTTAGAAAATATTGTTGAAAATTTTACGAATAAAAAAAGAAATTTTGAAAACCTTCTTGGTAGTTAAAGATGTGTTTTTGACAAGGTACACTTGAGATATATGCCAAAATAAAAATACAAACCTTATAAAAACTTCTTTGATAATCCTTCTTCATCAAAGTCCAATATTCAAAATTCTTTTCATAAAAATAATTTTGTCAAAAAAAATATTATTATAATTGTGACGCCCTCAAATCCCCACGCACGGACACGGGGAAATCGAGACTTCCGGATAGTGACAACTCGGGTCACCACCCTAACGACGAGTGCCAAGTGTGTGCAAAAGCAACATATGTGCACGAAGAAACACGCAGCGGATAACGAAAGTCATATAACTAAGTACCAGAATTTTTCTTAACGTAATACAAGCTGTTTAAAACATACATAAATAAAATATTACAAAACACGAATATAGTTTTAAACCAAACTATAAAGCATAACATCAGCAACCCGGCGGAGCCGCATCCTCGGGCTCAGCCTCCTCCTCCTCATCCTCGAATCTTGCACCAAAATCTACGAAACCAAAAAAGGTACCGCAGGTAAGTAAAACCCAAACACCACCAAATAAAAGCATATAGAACCCAAACAATATGCATGAAGTGATGCCAATGCGCAGCAAACACATAAAAACATATTTTTTTCCACACACACCTAGCAAGCAAAAACAACCCCTAGCCCGGCGCGTTCGTAGCCAAGCAACCCCTAGCCCCTGCTCCCGTCGTCGCCTAGCGACAACCCAGGGGACATCACTCAGTTTATTCCGCTCCCGAGTGACCAAAAGAGCTCCACCGAGATAATACCTCATCCCGGCTTGGGGTCGTGATACACACGCACCCGAAAATCTACTTACGCCAATAAAACAGGCTTTTCACACTAAACAAAAACACACGTGCATGCACCATGTAATGCCATATCAATGCACAAAAAATAACCAACCAACATATATCAATAAAACAAGCAACTTCGTCCTTCATCCATCCGACCCCCGAACTCCTCGGACTCAGTCCGGAATCAACCAACAAGCAGATAAAATAATTGAAAGAGCAATATATATTTAAATCTGAAAATAGGGTTTGGAAAATACTTACAGCGCTATACGGTATTTTTAGAAAACACTCGGCGTTTCAAATGGCGGAGGAAAAGCAACGTAACAGTGAAAATTCACTATGGCCGTGGGTTGTAAAATACCCACTTTTGAACGGGGACAAACCAAGGCTTGGGATTGATAGGGAATGGTCTATGGATGATTATGAAGCTATTGGAAGTGGTGATTGGCCATGGGTGGCGGCAGAAACGGCGGAGAAAGGCCGGATTTCCCAAAAAGGAAAGCTAGCTTGTGGGAGCTGTTCCGGTGACTATTGGAGGCCGAAAATAGGTGGGTTAGGACGGCAAGGGACCGGTGATGAAGTGGTGAAGAAATGGTGGCCGGAGGTGGAGCGATGGCGACGGATCGAGCCAAAAACCCTGGGGCTTTGATGGTGTTTTCCGGCCAAACGGCTGGCCGGATGGGGCTGGGATTTGGTGGGGAGGTGCACCGGAGGGAGGGGGTTCGAACGGTATGGGCGGTGTGCCGCACGGCGGCCGGCGGCGGTGGTTTTGGGCGGAGAGAGAAAACGGACGAAAAAAGGGTAGAGAGAAAGAGTCGCGCGGGATGCACGGGGAAGAAGAAAAAGAAAAGGAAGAAGAAAAGAAAAAAGAAAAAGAAAGAAGAAGAAAAAAGAAAAAAGAGAAAAAGGAAAAAGGAAAAAAAGAAAAAAAGATGTAAGAAAGAAACGAGGTCCAAACCTCACTCCAGGAAACAAAACAAAACCGCCAAAACGAGATTAAAAACCGTTAATGACTAAAAGAAAATAAAACACAACATCAAACAAATAAAAACAAGTTTTAAAACGCAATAAATTAAAATAAATAAACTAATATATTAATTAAAATAAAAACAATCCTTCAGTAAAAATACACGCGAAAGCGGGTCATCACAATTACTCATTCCGGAAAGTTAGAATGAGAATATTCCTTCAGGCTCAAGGTCGAGAAATCTGGAAATGCATTGTAAATGGACCTTATATTCCAACAAAAGTGGTTAATGGAGGAAATGTCAAAAAGGAAGAAGAGTTTGATCATGAAGACGATAGACTTTATACTTTGAATTTAACTGCTATAAATTTATTATTTAATGCTCTCAATGAAATAAGATTAATAGAATAATGACTTACGCCACGGCAAAAGAAATTTGGGATAACTTGGAAGTTACTTATGAATGAACTTCACAAGTCAAAGAAGCAAAAATTTATATTTTTACTCATGAATATGAAATGTTTAAGAAAAATGATGATGGATCTATTTCTAGTATGCACACTCATTTTACTAACAGCATAAACAGCTTGACAGCTCTTAGCAAAGTTTATTTCAAGGTAGAGATAGTAAGAAAAATTATCAACTCTCTATCAAAATACTGGGAATCAAAAGTGATAGCTATTTTTGAAGCTAGAGACCTCAAGAAGTGCGAAGTGAATGAACTCATCGGGTCACTTATCACTCATGAGTACACATTGAAAAAAGGGATAAGAAGAAGGAAAGTCAAAGAAGTGATTGACACTTAAAGTTGTTCCTCATGAAAATGAAAGTGATGAAAATGAGGAAAATGACAACAAAGATGAAGAAGTTGCGATGATAACAAGAAGAATTCAGGGGTTCTTAAAGAAAAATAAAACTCCTCCGATGAAATCTTTCAAAAAGTTTTCCAAGAAAGATTCAAGTAAAAATGATACTTTAATTTGTTATAAATGCAATAAACCTGGTCATATCAAACCAGATTGTTCTCTGCTAAAAAAAATCGAAATGAGGGTAAAAAAGCAATAAAAGCTACATGGGATGATAATTTAAGTAGCTCAGATAGTGAAGCAACCAACGGAGAATCAGCAAATTTTTGTCTTATGGCTAAAGATGACATTGAGGTAACAAATCTTGATAATATTAAAAATCCTTCATATGAAGAATTGTAAAATATTTTAGAAGAAGTATATGAGGAACTTGAAAAATTGGATATCAAGTATACTGCTTTGAAAAAGAAAAATTCTTCTTTAACAAACGAAATTGATATTTTAAGAAAAGAAAGCATCGTTTTAAAATATAAAAATCTTGAGTTGAAGAAGAAGAAAACTAATTTAGAAAATATTGTTGAAAATTTTACGAATAAAAAAAGAAATTTTGAAAACCTTCTTGGTAGTTAAAGATGTGTTTTTGACAAGGTACACTTGAGATATATGCCAAAATAAAAATACAAACCTTATAAAAACTTCTTTGATAATCCTTCTTCATCAAAGTCCAATATTCAAAATTCTTTTCATAAAAATAATTTTGTCAAAAAAAATATTATTATAATTGTGACGCCCTCAAATCCCCACGCACGGACACGGGGAAATCGAGACTTCCGGATAGTGACAACTCGGGTCACCACCCTAACGACGAGTGCCAAGTGTGTGCAAAAGCAACATATGTGCACGAAGAAACACGCAGCGGATAACGAAAGTCATATAACTAAGTACCAGAATTTTTCTTAACGTAATACAAGCTGTTTAAAACATACATAAATAAAATATTACAAAACACGAATATAGTTTTAAACCAAACTATAAAGCATAACATCAGCAACCCGGCGGAGCCGCATCCTCGGGCTCAGCCTCCTCCTCCTCATCCTCGAATCTTGCACCAAAATCTACGAAACCAAAAAAGGTACCGCAGGTAAGTAAAACCCAAACACCACCAAATAAAAGCATATAGAACCCAAACAATATGCATGAAGTGATGCCAATGCGCAGCAAACACATAAAAACATATTTTTTTCCACACACACCAAAAATCCCATTTGGCCCAAAAACATATCCTTTCCAAATATCACGCCAAAAGTCACATTTGGCCTTTGTTCATCTCAAACCATTATCCATTTTATCCGTATGCACCATGACCTCCCCTAGGGGTCATCCGCACACCCTGGCTCCAGTGCCAGACCACAGAGTACCACCACGCATGTGACACCTAACGAGCGATGCCCAGTTCCACGCCCCGCGTGTTCGTAGCCAAGCATCCTCTAGCCCTCGCCAGCGAAGGGCCATGGAGTCGGTGCGTAGAGCGATGCCCAGTTCCGCGCCCGGCGCTTTCGTAGCCAAGCATCCCCTAGCCCCCGCTCCCGTCGTCGCCCAGCGACAACTCAGGGGACATCACTCAGTTTATTCCGCTCCTGAGTGACCAGAGGAGCTCCACCGAGATAATACCCCATCCCAGCTTGGGGTCGTGATACACACGCACCCGTAAGTCCACTTATGCCAATAAACAAGCTTTTCACAATTACACAAAAACACACGTGCATGCACCATGTAAATGTCATATCAATGCACAAAAATAAACAATCAACATAATTCAATAAAACAAGCAACTCCGTCCTCCATCCATCAGACTCCTGAACTCCTCGGACTCAGTCCGGAATCAACCAACCAGCAGATAAAATTATTGAACGAGCAATATGTATTTAAATCTGAAAATAGGGTTTGAAAAATACTTACAGTGCTATATGGTATTTTTAGAAAGCTTGCGGCGTTGCAAATGGCGGAGAAAAAGCAACCTAACAGTGAAAATTCACTGTGGCCGTGGGTTGTAAAATACCCACTTTTGAACGGGGACAAACCAGGGCTTGGGATTGATAGGGAATGGTCTAAGGATGATTATGAAGCTATTGGAAGTGGTGGTTGGCCGTGGGTGGCAGCGAAAATGGAGGTTGATGGCCGGATTTTCCAAAATGGAAAGCTAGCTCGTGGGAGCTGTTCCGATAGCTATTAGGGGCTGAAAATGGATGGGTTAGGACGGCAAGAGACCGGTGATGAAGTGGTGAAGAAATGGTGGCCGGAGGTGGAGCGACGGCGGCGGATCGGAGCAAAAACAGTGGGGGCTTCAAGGGCGTTTTCTAGCCAAACGGCTGGCCGGATGGGGCTGGGATTTGGTGGGGAGGTGCACCGGACGGAGGGGGTTCGACCGGTGGGGGCGGTGTGCCGCACGGTGGCCGGACGACGATGGGTCGAGGGGTTGAGCTGCAACGGCGTGGGAGAGGAGAGAGAGAGAGAGAGACGGGGTCGACGCGGGAGGAAGGAAGAAGAAGGAAAAGAAAAGAAAGAAAAAAAAAAGAAAAAGAAAAAGAAAAAGAAAGAAGAAAAAGAAAAGAGAAAAAGGAAAAAGGAAAAAAGGGAAAAAAGAGATGTAAGAAAGAGATGAGGTTCAATCCTCACCTCGGGAAAACAAAACAAATCCGCCGAAACGAGATTAAAAACCGTAAAATGACTAAAATAAATAAAACACAACATCAAATAAATTAAAAACCAATTTTAAAATGTAATAAACTAAAATAAATAAACCAATATATTAATTAAAATAAAAACAACCCTTCAGCGAAAATACACGCGAAAGCGGGTCATCACAATAATTACTCAAGTTTTTCATATATGCCACATGCTATTTGCAATTTTTGTAATAGAAATGGTCATAATTATCATGCTTGGTCTGTTAAAAGAAAGCATATAATGACTATTAGGACTATATGGGTACCTAAAAATTTTATTTTTTCTAATACTAATAAATAAAGGACCCAAAAAACTTAAGTACCAAGAAAAATCATTTTAATTGTTTTTATAAGTATGTATAAAGTCTTCCACAAACAAAAACAAATGGTTTTTAGATAATGGATGTTCAAGACACATGACAGGAGACAAAACTAAGTACTTTGATCTTATATCTAAAGAAGAATGACACATGACATTTGGAGATAACTCGAAAAAGAAGATCGGGGAAATAGGTAAAATTGGTAATGAATCTTCTCTCATAATTAAAGATGTTCTAGTTGTTGAAGGTTTAAAACATAATCTTTTGAGTATAAGTTAATTATGTGATAAAAGATTTACAGTTACTTTCAAAATAGATAAGTGCATTATTTTGAATAATCATGATTGTAATATTTGTTTTATTGCTTTTAGAAACAACAATGTTTATACAATTGATTTTGAAGAAATTATCTCACAAGATACTATTTGTTTTTCAGCTAAAAATGAAACTAGTTGGCTCTGGCATAGAAAACTACGGCATGCCAACATGGAACTTTTTTCCAAACTTTCAAAAAATGATCTTGTGAGAGGTTTACCAAAAATAAATTTTCTTAAAGACAAAATTTGTGATGCATGCTAATTTGGTAAACAAACAAAAATTTCTTTTAAAATCAATAAACATATTTTCACTACTAGACCATTGCAACTGATACACATGGATCTTTTTGGATCAAATAAAGTTGCAAGTTTAGGAGAAAAATATTATGCATTTGTTATTGTTGATGATTTCTCTAGATATACTTAAGTCATCTTTCTTGCTCATAAAGATGAGGCACATAATGTCTTTCCCAAGTTATGCAAGAGAATTCAAACTGAAAAGGGTTATACTATTTCAAGTATCCGAAGTGATAGGGGAAAATAGTTTGTTAATAAAAATATTGAAGCATTTTGTGATGAAAATGGTTTTGTGCATAATTTTTCTACTCTTTAAACTCCTCAACAAAATGGGGTAGTAGAGAAGAAAAATAGATCTTTTCAAGAGATGGAAAGATAAATGCTCAATGAAAACAACTTGCCTAGTTATTTTTGGGTCGAAGCAATAAGTACTGAATGTTATGTTATAAATAGAGTTATGCTAAGTTCTAAGTTAGATAAAACCCCTTATGAGCTTTGAAATGAGAAAAAGTCCAACATGGTTACTTTGATGTATTTAGATGCAAATGTTTTATTTTGAATGACAGAGATAATTTAGGCAAGTTTGATGCAAAATCTGATGAAAGTATCTTTCTCGGGTATTCTACTAATAGTAAAGCTTATAAAGTATTCAATAAAAAGACTTTGACTGTACAAGAATCTATGCATGTAGTATTTGATGAATCTAATTCTCCATTCTCCAAGAAATCTATTGATGAAGAAACAGGAGGTATAAATAATACAGAAAGTCTCATTCTCAACAAAAAGAATACAATAAAGGAAGTTCAACATGGAACTATCAGGAAAGATCATCAAAATTTAATACAAGATGCAACTAAATAGTGAAAATTTGTGAAAGATCATCCAGTGAAATAAATTTTGGGAGAACTTTCATGAGGTGTAAGTACTCGATCATCTCTTAGAAATATTTACAATTATACTGCTTTTCTATCTCAAATTGAACTCAAAAAAATTGATGAAATACTTCTTGATGAATCTTGGATTCTAGTTATACATGAAGAGTTAAATCAATTTGAAAGAAATGATATTTGGACACTTATTCTTAAACCCAAAAATCATACTATTATTGAAACAAAATGAGTTTTTAGAAACAAAAAAAATAAGTCCGGAATCATTACTAGAAATAAGACCCAACTTGTAGCCCAAGGTTTCAATCAAGCAGAAGGAATCGATTATGATGAGACTTATGCACCAATCGCAAGATTAGAAACTATTCGAATGTTACTTCGATATGCTCGTTATAAAGATTTCAAACTTTTTCAAATGAATGTTAAAAGTGCTTTCTTAAATGGTTTTATAAATAAAGAGATATCTGTTGAGCAACCTCTAGATTTTGAAAATTATATTTCCCCAAATCATATTTTCAAACTCACGAAAGTATTATATGGATTCAAACAAGCTTGTGATGACCAGCTTTTGAGTGTATTTTCACTGAAGGGTTGTTTTTATTTTAATTAATATATTAGTTTATTTATTTTAATTTATTGCATTTTAAAACTTGTTTTTATTTGTTTGATGTTGTGTTTTATTTTCTTTTAGTCATTTACAGTTTTTAATCTCGTTTCGGCGGTTTTGTTTTGTTTTTCCGGAGTGAGGATTGGACCTCATTTCTTTCTTACATCTTTTTTTCTTTTTTTCCTTTTTCCTTTTTCTCTTTTTTCTTTTTTCTTCTTCTTTCTTTTTCTTTTTTCTTTTCTTCTTCCTTTTCTTTTTCTTCTTCCCCGTGCGTCCCACGCGACTCTCTCTCTCTACCCTATTTTCGTCCGTTTTCTCTCTCCGCCCAGAACCACCGCCGCCGGCCGCCGTGGGGCACACCGCCCATACCGTTTGAACCCCCTCCCTCCGGCGCACCTCCCCACCAAATCCCAGCCCTATCCGGCCAGCCGTTTGGCCAGAAAACACCATCAAAGCCCCACGGTTTTTGGCTCGATCCGCTGCCGTCGCTCCACCTCCAGCCACCATTTCTTCACCACTTCATCACCGGTCCCTTGCCGTCCTAACCCACCTATTTTCGGCGTCCAATAGTCACCGGAACAGCTCCCACGAGCTAGCTTTCCTTTTTGGGAAATCCGGCCTCTCTCCGCCGTTTCTGCCGCCACCCACGGCCAATCACCACTTCCAATAGCTTCATAATCATCCCTAGATCATTCCCTATCAATCCCAAGCCTTGGTTTGTCCCCGTTCAAAAATGGGTATTTTACAACCCACGCCCACAGTGAATTTTCACTGTTACCTTGCTTTTCCTCCGCCGTTTGCAACGCCGAGTGTTTTCTAAAAATACCGTATAGCACTGTAAGTATTTTCCAAACCCTATTTTCAGATTTAAATATATATTGCTCTTTCAATTATTTTATCTGCTGGTTGGTTGATTCCGGACTGAGTGCGAAGAGTTCGGGGGTCGGATGGATGGAGGACGGAGTTGCTTGTTTTATTGATATATGTTGGTTGGTTATTTTTTGTGCAATGATATGGCATTACATGGTGCATGCATGTGTGTTTTTGTTTAAGTGTGAAAAGCCTGTTTTATTGGCGTAAGTGGATTTTCGGGTGCGTGTGTATCACGACCCCAAGCCGGGATGTGGTATTATCTCGGTGGAGCTCCTCTGGTCACTCGGGAGCGGAATAAACTGAGTGATGTCCCCTGGGTTGTCACTAGGCGACGACGGGAGCGGGGGCTAGGGGTTGCTTGGCTACGAACGCGCCGGGCGCGAAACCAGGCATCGCCCTACGCACCGACCCCGTGGCCCTTCGCTGGTGAGGGCTAGAGGATGCTTGGCTACGAACACGCGGGGCGTGGAACTGGGCATCGCTCATTAGGTGTCACATGCGAGGTGGTACTCCGCGGTGTGGCATTGGAGCCAGGGTGTGCGGATGACCCCTAGGGGAGGTCATGGTGCATACGGGTTAAAATGGATTTTGGTTTGAGACGGTTATAGAGGCCAAATGTGACTTTTGGCGTGGTTTTTGGAAAGGATGTGTTTTTGGGCCAAATGGAATTTTTGGCGTGTATGGAAAATTATGTTTTTTTGGGTTTTGTGCATTGGGCATGCTTCATGCATTTTGTTTGAGTTCTATGTCTTTTTGTCTGGTGGTGTTTGGGTTTTACTTACCTGCGGTACCATTTTTGGTTCCGTAGCTTTTGGTGCAAGTTTTGAGGATGAGGAAGAGGAGGCTGAGCCCGAGGATGCGGCTCCGCCGGGTTACTGATGTTATGCTTTATATTTGGTTTAAAACTATATTAGTGTTTTGTAATATTTTATTTATGTATGTTTTAAACAGCTTGTATTACGTTAAGAAAAATTATGATACTTAGTTATATGGCTTTCGTTATCCGCTGTGTGTTTCTTCGTGCACATATGCTGCCTTTGCACACACTTGGCACCCGTCGTTAGGGTGGTGACCCGGGTTGTCACCATCCGGACGTCTCGATTTTCCCCCGTCAGTGCGTGGGGATTTGGGGGCGTCACACAAGCTCCTAGAGCTTGGTACGAGAGACTTAGTGGTTTCTTGATTGAAAACGGTTTTCAAGAGGAAAAATCGACACAACTCTTTTCATTAAATATGAAAATGATAATATTCTCTTGATTAAGATTTATTTTATTGATATAATATTCAGTGCTACTAATGAAAATATGTGCCAAGTTTTTGCTAAAACTATCAAGAAAGAATTTGAAATGAGCATAATGGAAGAACTTACATTCTTTCTCAGATTGCAAATTAAGCAAGCAAAAAGTGGGACATTCACCAATCAATTAAAATATATTAAAGAATTACTGAAGAAGTTTGGGATGGAAGGTGTTAAAGAAATTGGAACACCAATGAGCCCATCAACTAAACTTTATAAAGATGAAACCGATAAACCAGTTGACTCGAAGGTATATCGAGGTATGATTGGCAGCTTATTATATTTGACAGCCAGTAGACCAGATATTATGTTTAGTGTGTGCTTGTGTGCACGCTTTCACTCATCTCCAAAAGAATCACATTTTGAGGGCGTCACAAGTGGTATCAGAGCGGTTTAGCTCTGGGTAAAACCACAAGTCCCGTAGGTAGTACCAGAATGTTTTTTTAAGTTGTGTTTTAAAAATTTTGTTAAGTAAAGTTATTCGATTTGTTTTATTTATTTTATTTGTTTTATTTGTTTGAGCTTGTTTGTTTGTTTTTATTTAGTTGGTTATGTTTTTGCAAGTTGGTTTCTTTTGTTTTCTGTGATGTGGTGTTGGTCTGTGGTTCTGTTTTTGTTTGTTGTTGGTTTTATTTGTTCTTGTTTTCTGAAAGGGGGTCAAAGGTTGTGGTGGCAGGAAAAAAAAATGGAGAGACCAAGGAAATCTACTCAGGAGCCACGGGACAATACCTCAAGAGATGACTCCATAGCCGAAGCAATACGGCAGATGACAGAGTTCATGCAGCAGAATATTAGGCCACAACAGATAGGGCATTGGCCACAACAAGGAGGACCTTGGCCACCACAAGGGGGTCCCTGGCCACAACGAGGGCCTTGTCCACAGCAAGGAGGGTTTTGGCCACAACTAGGAGATCCTTGGCCACATCAAGGAGGGCCTTGGATGTGCCCAGGAGGGTCCAGTAGCATGGTGCAAGCCGGATGCACCTATGAGCGCTTCCTGGCGCATAGAACCCCACACTTCATTGGAGAAGAGAATCCACTCCAAGCTGGAAAATGGATCAAAGACCTGGAAAGAACATTTGAGGTGTGTGGATGCACCGAGGCGCAACAGGTACTCTATACCAGCTATCTGTTGCAAGGCACCGCGTCTGATTGGTGGGATACCAAGAGGGTGATGCTGGAATCAGAATTGGGATCTTTCGCTGTCGTGACCTGGCAGCGCTTCAAGAAAGAATTTAATGACCGCTTCTTTCCCGCAGCGGTAAGGAAGCAAAAGGCAAGAGAGTTCTCAAATCTGGTCCAAGGGGGCGCGACAGTGGAACAGTATGCCCGGAGATTCATAGAACTTGGGCGATTTGCTCCCCACCTTATCGCCATAGAGGAGATGTGAGCTGATCATTTTTAGGAGGGATTACGCCCTGATATACGCCGTATGGTGGTCAGCCATCGAATATCCACTTTTCAGGAATTAGTAGATGTGGCCACCCTTGTGGAGCGAGAAAATAATCTGAGTATGGGCTCCCCTCCAGGACATAAGAGGCGGAGTTTTTCTGGTGAAGGAAGCAGCTCGGGTTCACCTCAGAAATTTGTTCAGCGGACCGAAACTCGACCTCAAACATCCTCAGGTGTTCGTATGGGAGGACGAGTGCCAATTTGTGGAGCATGTAATAGAGCTCATGAGGGCGAGTGTCGGCTGAGTAGTGGACCCCAGTGTTACCGGTGCGGCCAAATAGGACATATTGCTCGGGATTGCCCCGTCAGGGTTCAAGGAAGCCGTGGAGGTAGACACGGTGGAAGAACCAACCCGTGACAAGCAGTGCAAGCTCGGGTTTATGCTGTCACACCCGGAGAGGTGGATGATGAGGCGCCAGCGACCCATGATGCTTGAGTAATTATAGGTATGGATTAATTTAATTTTAAGTTGGATTTAATTTTTGGTGTAATTGGTTTCTTCTTTGCTTTTTGGATTTCATGGGTTGATGTGTTGGTTCAGGAAGAGTCCGTTTGTATGAGTTTTATGCTTGTACTTTGTTTGATTCCGGTGCGTCGCAGTCATTTGTATCTTCCACGTTTGCTCGGGTGTGTAATTTGGTCATGGAACCGTTGCCGAAGTCTATGGTAGTGGCTCTACCCGATGGTGAAATGGTGTGGTGTTCCAAGGTTGCTTTGGGATGCCCGTTAAATTTTGAGGGGAGGTTCTTGGATGCTGATTTGGTGGTGTTCAAGCTGTTGGGTTTTGATATCATCCTCGGGATGGATTGGCTACACCGATATTCTGCTAGTATTAATTGCAGAAGTCGGATAATTAGCTTTCAACTTCCAGATGGTGATTGTCTGGAATTTGCGGGGAGTAAATTAAAAGAAAAGCCGATAATCATATCGGCAATTCAAGCAAGAAGAGAGATTCCCTGGGGAGCGGATGCATTCTTGGTTCAGATGGTGTCCACGCCGTCCGAGGAGAAGTCTTTGGCAGACATTCCAGTTGTGGAAGAATTCCCCGATGTGTTTGTGGACGACTTGCTCGGACTACCCCCTGTGCGGGAAATGGAATTTGTTATAAACTTGGAACCTGGAGTGGCTCCTGTGCATAAAGCACCTTATCGCATGGCACCGGCTGAATTAAAAGAGTTGAAGACTCAGTTGCAAGAGCTGGTAGAGAAGGGATTTATTCAGCCTAGTATTTCACCGTGGGGTGCACTAGTTTTGTTTGTTAAAAAGAAAGATAGAACCCTCCGTATGTGCATAGATTATCGGGAATTGAATAAGGTGACCATCAAAAATAAATATCCTCTCCCGCGGATAGATGATTTATTTGATCAGTTTCAAGGAGCGGCCGTGTTCTCTAAAATTGATTTGAGGTCGGGATACTACCAGCTAAGGATCAGAGACAAGGATGTGCCTAAAACTGCTTTCAGGTCGAGGTATGGGCATTATGAATTTAAGGTGATGCCCTTTGGGTTAGCTAATGCCCCTGCTGCTTTCATGGATTTAATGAATCGAGTATTTCGACCTTATCTGGATTCATTTGTGGTAGTATTCATCGATGATATTCTGATTTATTTCCGAGATGTTGAAGAGCATGTGTATCATCTCCGTCTGGTACTTGGGAAATTGAGAGAACACCAATTGTACGCCAAGCTCAGCAAGTGTGAATTCTGGTTGGAAGAAGTTAAATTTCTTGGGCATGTAATTTCCTGAGACGGAGTGGCTATTGATCCTAGTAAGGTAGAAGCCATTTTGTCATGGCAGCGCCCGACTACAGTGCGCGAGATCTGGAGTTTCTTGGGACTCGCCGGATACTACCGAAGATTTGTAGAGGGTTTTGCTCGCCTATCCGGACCTCTCACAGCTTTGACTCGGAAGAATACAGAATTTGTTTGGTCAGATAAGTGTGAGAGAAGCTTCCAAGAATTAAAGAACAGGTTGACGACGGCACCAGTGCTAGCGCTCCCAGAACCGCATAAGCCATTCGTAGTCTTCAATGATGCGTCTAAGTTTGGTTTGGGTTGTGTCCTTATGCAGGAAGGACGGGTTGTTGCCTATGCATCTCGTCAGCTAAAGGACCATGAGAAGAATTATCCGACGCACGATCTAGAATTGGCTGCGATTGTCTTTGCTCTCAAGATCTGGCGGCACTTCTTGTATGGGGAAGCTTGCGGGTATTTACTGATCACAAAAGCTTGAAGCATTTGCTTTCCCAAAAAAATCTGAACATGAGGCAGAGGTGATGGCTTGAGCTAATCAGTGACTATCAGTGTGAGATCAAGTACCATCCGGGGAAGGCTAATATAGTTGCTGATGCTTTGAGCCGGAAGTCGCACTTGGAAGATGAAGCCGAGCCGTCAGAATTGGATTCGTTGCTTTGTGGGATGAGAAGGCTCCTTATTGAGAGTTCGCAGCAAGAAGAGATTTTATCTTCAGTTATGGATATTCGGGTAACCGATTTTGAAGAATTGAAGACTCTTCAAAGGAAGGATCCGAAGCTGCTGAATATCAGAAAAAGAGTCAGAAAATCTCGAGGGCCGTTGCATTATAGCATGGATAACGATGGGATACTTCGGTTTCAAGATCGCAGAGTGGTCCCAAAGGACTCAGAATTCAAAGAGCGGATCATGGCAGAGGCTCATGCGGCCCCTTATTCAGTTCATCCCGGCAGTACAAAGATGTATCGGGACTTGAAGAAAAATTACTGGTAGGATGGAATGAAGAAGGATATTGCCATATATGTTGAGAAATGCCACACATGCCGTCAAGTGAAGGCCGAGCATCAAAGACCTGCAGGTATGCTCCAACCCCTCCCTATTCCTGAGTGGAAATGGGATGACATCACGATGGACTTTGTAGTGGGTTTTCCGAGAACACCGATTCCTTGGGTAAGTTGACACCCTTGTACCGTTCGAACCCCCTCCCTCCAGCGCAGCTCCCCACCAAATCCCAGCCCCATCCGGCCAACGGTTTGGCCGGAAAACACCATCAAAGCCCCACGGTTTTTGGCTCGATCCGCCGCTGTCGCTCCACCTCCGGCCATCATTTCTTCACCACTTCATCACCAGTCCCTTGTCGTCCTAACCCACCCATTTTCGGCCTCCAATAGTCACCGGAACAGCTCCCATGAGCTAGCTTTCCTTTTTGGGAAATCCTGCCTCTCTCCGCCGTTTCTGCCGCCACCCATGGCCAATCACCACTTCCAATAGCTTCATAATCATCCCTAGACCATTCCCTATCAATCCCAAGCCTTGGTTTGTACCCGTTCAAAAGTGGGTATTTTACAACCCACGGCCACAGTGAATTTTCACTGTTACCTTGCTTTTCCTCCGCCGTTTGCAACGCCGAGTGTTTTCTAAAAATACCGTATAGCGCTGTAAGTATTTTCCAAACCCTATTTTCAGATTTAAATATATATTGCTCTTTCAATTATTTTATCTGCTGGTTGGTTGATTCCGGACTGAGTCCGAAGAGTTCGGGGGTCGGATGGATGGAGGACGGAGTTGCTTGTTTTATTGATATATGTTGGTTGGTTATTTTTTGTGCATTGATATGGCATTACATGGTGCATGCACGTGTGTTTTTGTTTAAGTGTGAAAAGCCTGTTTTATTGGCGTAAGTGGATTTTCCGGTGCGTGTGTATCACGACCCCAAGCCGAGATGGGGTATTATCTCGGTGGAGCTCCTCTGGTCACTCGGGAGCAGAATAAACTGAGTGATGTCCCCTGGGTTGTCGCTAGGCGACGACGGGAGCGGGGGCTAGGGGTTGCTTGGCTACGAACGCGCCGGGCGCGAAACCAGGCATCGCCCTACGCACCAACTCCGTGGCCCTTCGCTGGTGAGGGCTAGAGGATGCTTGGCTACGAACACGCGGGGCGTGGAACTGGGCATCGCTCGTTAGGTGTCACATGCGTGGTGGTACTCCGCGGTGTGGCACTGGAGCCAGGGTGTGCAGATGACCCCTAGGGGAGGTCATGGTGCATACGGGTTAAAATGGATTTTGGTTTGAGATGGTTATAGAGGCCAAATGTGACTTTTGGCGTGGTTTTTGGAAAAGATGTGTTTTTGGGCCAAATGAGATTTTTGGCGTGTGTGGAAAATTATGTTTTTTTGGGTTTTGTGCATTGGGCATGCTTCATGCATTTTGTTTGAGTTCTATGTCTTTTTATCTGGTGGTGTTTGGGTTTTACTTACCTGCGGTACCATTTTTGGTTCCGTAGCTTTTGGTGCAAGTTTTGAGGATGAGGAAGAGGAGGCTGAGCCCAAGGATGCGGCTCCGCCGGGTTGATGATGTTATGCTTTATATTTGGTTTAAAACTATATTAGTGTTTTGTAATATTTTATTTATGTATGTTTTAAACAGCTTGTATTACGTTAAGAAAAATTTCGGTACTTAGTTATATGGCTTTCGTTATCCGCTGTGTGTTTCTTCGTGCACATATATTGCCTTTGCACACACTTGGCACCCGTCGTTAGGGTGGTGACCCGGGTTGTCACCATCCGGACGTCTCGATTTCCCCGCGTCCATGCGTGGGGATTTGGGGGCGTCACACAAGCTCCTAGAGCTTGGTACGAGAGACTTAGTGGTTTCTTGATTGAAAACGATTTTTCAAGAGAAAAAATCGACACAACTCTTTTCATTAAATATGAAAATGATAATATTCTCTTGATTAAGATTTATTTTATTGATATAATATTCGGTGCTACTAATGAAAATATGTGCCAAGTTTTTGCTAAAACTATCAAGGAAGAATTTGAAATGAGCATAATGGGAGAACTTATATTCTTTCTCAGATTGCAAATTAAGCAAGCAAAAAGTGGGACATTCACCAATCAATTAAAATATATTAAGGAATTACTGAAGAAGTTTGGGATGGAAGGTGGTAAAGAAATTGGAACACCAATGAGCCCATCAACTAAACTTTATAAAGATGAAACCGATAAACCAGTTGACTCGAAGGTATATCGAGGTATGATTGGCAGCTTATTATATTTGACAGCCAGTAGACCAGATATTATGTTTAGTGTGTGCTTGTGTGCACGCTTTCACTCATCTCCAAAAGAATCACATTTAATTGCAGTTAAGTGCATTCTTAGATATCTTAGTTGTACAATTAACCTAGGGTTATGGTACCCTAAACACACATCTTTCGATCTAATCAACTACACAGATGCTGATTATGCTGGCTGTAAAATAGATAAAAAAAAAAAGTACTAGTAGAGCATGTCATTTCTTAGGTCATGTACTAGTTTCCTAGTTTAGTAAAAAATAAAATTTTGTTACACTATCTACTGCTGAGGTAAAATATGTTGCTGCAGGTAGTTGTTGTATTCAAGTTCTTTACATGAAGCAACAACTTGAAGATTTTAAACTTATGTATAATCACATTCTAATCAAATGTGATAATATAAGTGTTATAAATCTTTCAAAGAACCCGATACAACATTCTAGAACTAAACATATTGAAATAAGATATCATTTTTTTTTAGGTCATGTGCAGAAAGGTGATATAGTACTTGAGTTCACAAACACACATGATTAGTTAGTAGATATGTTTACAAAACCTTTACCAGAAGATAGATTATGTATGATCAAAAGAGAAATATGTGTGATATATGCTATGAATATCTCTTAAAAGATAGACCAGAGTTACTAAAAATATAGAGATATTTTTTAAATACTTTTACATAAACTTGAGATTCTTAGCCTCATGTTTGAGATGCTCATTCTCTTCATACAATATCATGTTATTCTTGTCTATGGGAACTGGCAATCAGAATGAAGAATCTAATAGAGATTTGAACTGTTTATTTTTCTGCCGAATGATTCCTTCCCTTGTGTGAGACTCTTGAACAATTTTTTGAAGTACAACAATTTGTTCTTTGAGCTTTTCAACTTCATGATTTTTGACTTGTAGCCGTTAGAAAAAAGTAACAATAGAAGAAGATTAGCGAGTCTCGAGACTCACCAAGTTATAGATAGCATTAGATTCTGACTTATTGGCCAAATTATTATTTTCTTGCTGCAACATGGCATCAATGGAAGCTTCAGAAAGGACAGGAGGTTGAGGTGTAGAATACCTCATGGATGGATCTAGAGAAATGTTAGAAAGATAAACCATTGAGAAAAGAATTGGAAGCTAAAAGCGAGAATGTTGAAGGAATGTAGATGAGTTATAAGGATGAGAAGAAAATTTGATGCAGATTGGATGAACTTTAAGACTTTTTTTATAGATATAGTATAAAGACCAAGATAAGCTATCATCCAAACTAAGGAGTAATGTGATTTTTTTTTTTATCTATTGGTGAAAATGACATTTTTTTTAGAAACTCGGACCCCTCAATCTCGTTTGTCAATAACATCAGGTGATTTTTTTCAAATCTCCAGCCACACTTGTCTGGTCACGGACAGATCTATTTTTTCAACTATATACAGTTTCTACTAACGCACCGTTTTCTTCAGTCTATTTACTTGTTGCGGATCCTATTTAATGATACCAAAAGGGGGAGAAATATTAAACTAAAATATTAACATTATTTGAATTGCTAAACTTGTTATATATGCTTGGAATTATATTAATACTTTTGCTTGAAAAACTCACGCACATTCTCAAGGGGAGCTTAAGTATTAATACAGATTTTAGATTTTATCAAGTATTTGTCATCATAAAAAAGGAAGAGATTGTTGAACCCAAGGTTTCAAATTTTGTGTAATTATATATCTATACATGGATTTTGATAATAATAAATGAATTCAAAGGATAAAGGAGTCTCAAATTCAAGTTATCTACACAATAAAGTCAAGCACATTAAGGAAACAAGTATGAGTAAGAAGAGAATAAATTCACATTAAAGTCATAGAGTAATGTTGTAAATCTCTTAAAAATTCGAAATTAGGATTAAGGCTCAAAATTAATATTTTATCATAAAACATTAAAATATATTTTCTACATGTGCATGAATATTTTAAAAATTAAATTTGAAAATTTTGAAAGGTGATTGATTGTTATTTTTCATATGTGCATATTTTATTTAAATATTTTCAAAAGTGATTGATGCTTTTTTTGACTTATGCAAAAGGTAAATGATTTTGTTTGAAAAATTTGAAAAATAAAGTGTGCTCTTTTTGTCATATGCAAAAAGTAAAAAGATTTAGGTTTGAAATATTTGAAAAGTAAAGTGTGCTCTTTTTGTCATATGCCAAAAGTAAAAGATTAGGTTTGAAATTTTTAAAAAATGAATGATGTTGTCTTTGACAATTGAAAAAAAAAACAACCTTTTATTTGAATTTTTTGAAAAAGTGAATGATGTTGTCTTTGACATATAAATCTTTTTAAAATTTGAATATGAAATCTCATAGGCCTATAAATAGATCATTTGAAAGCTTCATATTTACAACACCAAGAGCACACAGCATTCATTCAAAGCTTTCATTCTCTCTTCTCTAAGCATTGAGCCTTAATCCCTGTTCATTTTGAGAGAAATATAGTTTACGCTGTATTGTTCTTATTTCATTCATTGAGGAGTGTTTTCTGATAACCTACCTACTATCAGCTCTTGTATCAGTAAAAGGATGTGTATAACTCTTGTGTGTGTAGAAAGTGTTCTGCACATGGAATAGTTGAATAACCATGTGTAAGGTGATTACAAGTGTAGAGTGTGTTCTACATTGATCCTTTATAGCGGTGTTGTTCAAATGTGTAATAGGTTTCTATCTCCACCTGAAAGAGGTTGAATAGTGAATTTGGAGATTCTCAAATGGTAGCTTGAGGCGAGGACGTAGATAGTGGGGGCGAACCTCATTAACATACGGAGTTTGCTTCTCTCTTACCCTTATTCTTTATATTTATTGGTGTTTCATATTTTGTTTATATTTTATATTGTATATTTGATTTATAATTGTTATTTTTTTAAATACAACTCAATTCACCTCCCCTCTTGTGTTTGTCATCTGGACAACAATTTGTATCAGAGTTAATAGCTCTATTATAAAATTAATTATCTTTTGAGTTAAGATTTTATTGCTAACATTGCAGTTTCATTTAGTGAAGATCAATCTAGTAGTAGGCTTCCACTCTTTTGTGAAGATAATTACTCATTCTTGAAAGTTAGAATGAGAATATTCCTTCAGGCTCAAGGTCTAGAAATCTAGAAATGCATTATAAATGGACCTTATATTCTAACAAAAGTGGTTAATAGAGAAGAAGAAGAGTTTAATCATGAAAACGATAGACTTTATACTTTGAATTTAACTATTATAAATTTATTATTTAATACTCTTAATAGAAATAAATTTAATAAAATAATGACTTACAGAGAACTCAAGTAAGAGATGCATTAGCCATTAGGCACCTTGTTGGCAACACTTCAACCTCTAATTTATGACTTTGCAACGTTTGGGTCTGCTGTAATGGGGAGATCTGGACTTTCAATAGGGGAACCTACAAGCCCAAGTGAGACATCAACTGCACCGAATACAACTCATACATAAAGACTTGCGAGCCTAAGAGGGGTCATGGTTGGAATAGGATGGCAAGCTGTTGGGGTTGTGGCCCGTGGGTTGCATTATTAAGCCTCACAATGTTTTCTTGCACTCTGCTTCCATGCAAGCAATGGAGGTTGACCAGGCCGAATCCAAAAAGTCATAGAAGGTTTTGTCTACCCACACCAACTCAAGAATCATACTGGCACAAGAGTAAGGTGCATTAAGGGGGAGAGTCAGTCACAAACCAAGGAAGGAACTGGGCTATGAGTGAGAGGGCCGTGGGCCAACGTTATTTTCATGTTATATTATTTGTTGCTTCTATTTACTTGGGGTTGTAGCAGATATTGGGCTTCGGGCTGTAAACTTTGTATCCTTTGCATTTAAATTCCATGTTGTCTAACTAGGCCCAGTACGAGCATCACTATGTAAGGAGCGGTTCCCAGCTCAAAGGTGTTTTTATAGAAATGCACTAGAATTTTCTACTTTACTCTCATTCTTTCTCTCCTTGTTGGAGGCACTTCTCTTGAAGTGAGCGATCCTCAAAGTATTTTTATCGACTATCTGGAAAGTGCCACAAAGTGTAACACTCCGCTCCTTAACAAAACCATTTTTTAGAAATTAGAATTTTTAGAGAACTAGTGTGCTACCAAATTTTGATTTAAAATTTTTTCTTTTAACAAAGTACCAAATACAGAAGATCCCATAAATAAATAAATTCAATCTTTATTAAATACTTAAAATTCAAAAGAAAATATGCGGAATCACTTATTTAAAATCAATAAAGTCTCATGTGCTTATCAAAATAATTTAATAAACTGTAAATAATAAAACTAGCATAACGTAAACTATCTAAGCCTCTACCTCGCCTCCTTGGGCCATCAACTATTCTACAGCTCCATCCTCATAAAAATCCTCATAGTGGGATGTTAAGATATTAAAAAAAAAATATAAAAATGAGTCGAATACTTAATAAGCAACACATCATACAATAAACATAAGATTTCTTGAAAAATGTGCATATAATAAATATAAGGTTTCTTGAAAAATGTGCATACTCATACATCCATACGTAAATAACATAAACGTGAACTTAATCTGTACATAAAATGCATCAACTTGTCTTTTACTTGTCATAGTCCAATACTACTATTGACCACTGTGAGTTAGGGTTAGGAATTTAAGTAGATTCTAATTTAGCCCGTGGTCATAGATTGTGGAATCAATACATAAGGAAGACAACCTGGCAGTGCAATATGTCCATGACATATAGTACATTCTTCATATCATAACATAAGCTGTTACATATTTTATTATTCATACTCCATCATAATTATACTTGCATAATTGCCATATCAGATTTAAAGTGAAATCACATATTTCATAAAATTTTGTGATACATGTTCCTTCAAATAAATCATGATTTTTCCTAAATCTTTTGTTACATAATTCTTCACATAAAATCTTGACTTTTTACAAAATGTTTTAATGCATAACTCTCACTTAAAATCATGACTTCATAAATATTTTGATGCATAATTCTTCACGTAAAATATGGATTATCACAATTTGCCATACATACATATAAGGGTCTTCTAATGGAGGCCGTCGTACATGCAAATATTTTTATAAAAACATGATATTTACTGTATATACGTGTAAGGGTCTGATCATGCTACTTACATCCTAACACTAATTTAATATTTTCAAAGCATGATTGATTACCTATAAATACACATAACTTATATAAATTTCTAATTTTGTGGTGTGAATGCTGTGCAATGACCTATTTGCTTAGGCCACGATTGTGGATTGGCCCAAGGAAGTAAAGAGACTGAGTCACCTTCCATGCAATGGTATTCTGTTGAGCCGGGTTGGTCTTGGTTGCACTCTGAGCTGCCACCCTTGAGACGTGAGTATTTGAAGGTCCATGGTCTCGGATGGGCAGGTAAATGCAGTTCCACAATGTCATTGGTCATGCGGCTCTCAAACTCTAGGGATTGAATTTGGGTTTCCATCCCAGGCTTCTTGAGGTGCTGTAACATTAACAGTGTCTGAGAATTGGGCTCCTTGATGGACAAGAAACGTAGGGATCGCACACACTGAAGCATATGAAGAAAAGGCATTTTTGTCCTCCAACATTAGGATGGAAAAGTATGATTCTCATTAAACTCCAAGCTTTCTGTAGTGAAATTTTTTTGCTTCGTATGGTAGAGAGAGAGAAGCTTTAGGAGAAAGAGAGAGAAAGCAACCTAGCTAGTGGGGAGAGAGACTTTTTACGGAAGGATTATTTCCTCTAATCGTTTATAGCGTAAATAATCTTCACCTTTTATTGGAAGATGTAAAATCAAACTCTTCACCACGTCCATTTTGAAGGTTTTATCTATTTGGATTTTCACATCTTTAGAATTCAACTCTTACTATGGGCGTGATTGCTAGTTCATTCATCTATTTTTTAAAGAAAAGAAAAAAAGTTTTAAGCATCTTTAAAAAGAATACACAGATTCACTAATGCTACTAACTTTTTTAAACATTTAAAAAAAAAATTAAAATACAATAGAAGTTGAAGAACAAACTATCAATTTCTTCTATAAAATTAATACCTGAATTTCAAAAACTTCATTATTACGTACCTTCATTAATATGCCCTTAGAAAATGGAAAGCAAGATTACCGAGTGACAACTTTTGATTAGCTGACGCCGATATGGATGTAACTTGTCAGCCTATCAAAGACTGGCATGTGGTTGGCAAGAGATCAACTCTGGCATTTATAATATGAGACGACAGTAGCAAAGTCAAGATTTCACATTAGTGGATCTAAAAGCACTGCATAATCGATGTATTATTAATTATGCATAAAACACGTATGGCAATGGAATTTACAAATATATAAAGTTTACTATACAGATTTAAGTAATTACCAATCTGAATTGAATAGTAGATCTGAAAGTTTATTTAGAGAAAAGAAAAAATTTAGTGTAGGGATTTCTATATTCAGCTTTGAATGAAACGCAAGGCTAGAATGCTTTAAGAGTTCTTTTTTTTTTTTTTTTTTTTTTTGGATTTTGTTTAATTAAATAAGAACACAATTTGTTTAATGATTTAAACTTTAAATAGTTTAGACAATATAATAAAACAGAAAAAGAGATGGAGAAGAGACAAGAAAGGGGAGAGCATTTGAGAGGCGCTCTACATTTCTAATATTATTCTCAAGTGAGGGTTACATTTTTACTATTTTTAATTATTCTTGAATGTATAATATGTGTCCCTATTAATAAGTGAATAAGGTCAAAGAAAGAATGAAAATATAATAAATCAATAATATTATATAATTTACATAATAAACTAAATTGGTAAAGAATAAGTTACAATACAACATATGTTCTAGAATATTATGAATATATTTTTGTCAAAAGAAGGACAATATTTTAGCATCCTCCTCTAACTCAAGATGATGATGATGATGTCATCTTGAGTTGAAAAGTTTTGAGTTTGGAAATAAGATTGTGTTGCCGGCCAAGTAGATGAGACTTGGGAATCCGACTAACGACGCAACAGAATGAGTCCTTGTGGCATATGGCAGAGATGGAAGGCGGGTAGAAAATTTTAGGTCGTGCGTGGGGGGCACAAGGTTTGCCAAAATTGAATATTTTTCACACCGAGAAAATCTAGCAGATTACAGGGCAGGGGTGTTATATATGGTAGTAGTGGTTGGTGGAAATATAAAGATAGATCGAAGTTGTACGCGTGGAAGCAAATTGATGTACCATATTTACGATAGAGAGGAGGGCAGCGATCTATTAAGTGTTTATGAAGTCGTTGGAAGACTAAAAAAAAAAAGAAAACCTAAATAACATGTTCAATACCACGCTAGGAAACTGGTGGCTCTAATGTCAAAACGCTGACGGCAACTCATACATTAAATTAGTGGTCTAATATAAAAAAAAAGTCAAAATGAAAAAGGGACATAACTAGCGTATAAAAAATAATACATGTCAAGTGCTAAAAGACTGTTAAAATTGGACAATGTGTGTCTATATAAATAGCAAAGTGAAGGAACACGTTTGCTAACAAAAAGATGGAACATCCACACAATCGATTATGTGAAAGATACTATGATTGGATATTGTCTGTTATCATGTAAAAAATATAATAAAACGGAAGAGGATGTGGAGAAGAGAGAATGAGGGAGAGAGACTTTGTGGGTTACATTTTTATTATTCTCAAGTAAGAGCTATATCTTTACTATTCTTAATTATTTTTTAATGCATGACTATCCCTATTTATTCGTGAACAGGGTCAAAGAAGGAATAAAAATATAATAAATCAACAATACTAATTGATTTATACAAACTAAATATGATAGAAAATAAGTCATATTACAATACATATATTAGAATATTATGAATACATTTTATCATAACTATAGTAATTTTTTCACAAGTATGGCTAACATAGAGCTTCGATAATTAATTCCAAATTGTATCACGTGTCAAAGTACAAAAACAAGACAAAAAAATCGAAATTAATCCTACAAACATTTTAGTGGATGCAATCCTAAAACTTTTCAAAAATTAATAAAAACTTAATTAATTGAATGTGAAAACTTCAATGGAATTGCGCCCATAGATGATTATGTGCACCGTCACTACTCTAAGAAAATCTAATAAATTTTAATCAAGCACCAAGTTGGAATAATTCATATTGAAGAGTCAAAACCAAGACCTTATATTATCATTACACATTTTTGGTAGTGAGATATCCCACATCACGTAAATCTTTTGTGGGTCAAAACCGTAGAAGAGAGCGGCATTGACCAATGGGCAGCGGCGCTTTGTTTTTTTTTTTTTAATTTTTGAATTGTATTCGTGAATAAGAGAATAAGAATCCAACTACAGAAAAGAAAAGGCAGGTCGGTCAAAGTCGGATAATTGATTCGCCGCGTCTCTAACGACTTCAGGTGGGCCCAGAGGCTTAACAATATTATTCTGGTTTCGTCTTGATTTTCCATTATTCTGGTTTCGTCTTGACTTTTTCCACCTAGCCCACATAGTTTGAATAATAAGATGAGGGGGAATGATTTTTGATAAAATTAAAATTTAAATAAAATATTATTTTTTAATATTATTATTATTTTAAACTTTTAACAAGTTAAATTAAAATTTTAAAAAATTAAATTATTTATTATATTTTATATGAAAATTTATAAAATTTATAATGGTGAAATAAGATGAAATGAGATGAAATCATAGTATTTTTCAATTAAAATGAACTCTGATTCTTGTAAAAAAAAATAATTCCTCTTTAATTTAATTGTTTTTAATACGTTTATTTTAAATAAACAATATAGGAGTATTATTATTTTTATTTTTAAATAAATATTTTAAATTAAAATAAATGTGTTAAGAAATTAGAATAAGATAATAGTACCCTATGTTCACATTTTTTTTTTAAATAGACTTTAATTCATTCATGAAGGAAGTTAAAACTATAACTGATAAATACAGGAAAAAATCCCGATTACAAGCCAAACTACTATTTGTTTGGAGCTTCCTTACACGCAAATTATTTTATGATGAACATTGTCTTAACTTCTAATAAACTCTCTAATGATAAGACATTTTGAGATGTGGGACTCTGTATACAACAAAAGTATCCATCTCAATTAATTTGAGAAAAACACATCCAGCCCCACCCTCAAAAGGGAAAAATAAAGAATATCTAAAGAAAAATATATCCGTATTGAAGGGATAAAATAAAATTAACGGTTCTAACTCATACAACTCATGGGAGAATATAACTATTCAAGTTCTCAATTTTAGAAGAGAATTTCTTTAATTAATCGAACGGCCCAAAACCAACACGTGCCAAGATCTATAGATTACATTAGTAAGAATCCCATTAAAAGAGACACTCTTCTATTTAAAAAGTAATAAATTCATTCTACGATTGTCTCCCCTTATTTATTTAACTTTCTCTCTGTGAATGAAATGGACTAACTTAACTATTAGGGGATGATTGGATTAAAGAATACTTTTATCTCATTTCATTTAATTATTATAATTTTTTTAAACTTTTAAACAAAATATAATAAATAATTATATTTTTTTAAATCTCAAAATAAAAATAATATTAAAAAATAATATTCTAATAATATTTTATTCAATTTTCAATTTTTACCTTATCTCATATTATCTCAATTTATCATCCAAACTTTCTTAGAATATCAACGGTCCTTTCAAGTCCAAGGGATTATGATGTTAATTTTCTTACTTTGCCGGAGGAGTTCTTCATTGACCCGACCATACAAAAAAAATGCAGCAGCAGTAGGCACTAGACACTAGACACCAAAGACCTTGCTCAAGCACCATAGACTTTGTTTAGTCTAGTATTGTGGCAGGTCATCAAAGACTTGTAGGGATTATCCCCTAGAGAGCACCAAAAGACCTATCTCGAGTCATACTCTAGTTAGGCGTCGAAAAACATTGCTCAAGACAATCTTCAAAATGCACCAAAAAACTTAGCTTAGATCATGACACCCGCTTGGCACCAAAAGACCTTGCTTGAGTTAATCCTCGAAACAGAAGACTATGCTCAGGCCAATCCCTAGCTATGAACAAAAAATCTAGCTCAGATCAAGCTCCCGCTAGGTATCGAAACCCTTTCTTAGGCCAATCCTTCGCAAGGCACCAAAATACGTATCTCACAAAAGATCTAGCTGGGATCATGCTCCATCTAGGTGTAAAAAAAAAATCTTTCTTGGGCTAATCCTTAGCAAGGCACCAAAAGGATTACCTCGAATCATGCTTCTACTAGGTACCAATAGACATTGCCCAAGCTAATTCCCCTACAAGGCACAAAAAGCCCTAATTCGGATCATGCTTCTAGCTAGGCACTAAAATACCTCACTTGGGGTAATCCTAGATGAGGTGCAAAGGGTATCATTTGTAATTATTGAGCAAGAAAAAATGAAGTAAGGCCTCACTCAGGTTAAAAATGTAGACGAAGGAATCAAAGGCAAATCATCCATCCAATTTAGGAATTGGCTAATATAAAAAGATTACAACATGATAAAAAGATAAGCTATGAGTCTAGAGGATTGAGCTTTGAGTTACACTAGACACTCTACCTTGACAACCAACACTTCAACTATCACAACGAATGATATCAATTGTTGATTAAGAACACAAAAATTTTCAATGCCAATTAGTTCAATCAATTGGGTGTGCAAAATGGGGGGCAACATTGGGGATAAAATTGACCAACTGTTCCCACTCAAGAGCTTGCCAATTAGTTTCAACAATAGAAGCTCTAGTTTCTAATCGAATGTATTTCCCTTTTTGATAGCATATCATCTGTTACTCTACAATTCAGAGCTAGCAATGTCCTACTAGCCCCGCAGATGTCTCCTTTTCAAAGCAAAAATGTTTCTCCTCAATTCTCCAAAGCACCTTCTTTCCCAAGATTAAGTCACTAAACCCACGTTAGTGATCTTGACCATGAATCACACCAGCTGTCTTTGTGTGATTGTTTCCACTTTTCAAACAATCCTTAGTGGAGGGGAATTGAGCCATCATGTGAGAGCAATAGGACCTGCTTAATAGAGTCCTTTGACCCAACCAAGGGGACGGGAAGGCCCAATAAGAGAGGATCCTGGCACTAGCAAGTTACATATATAGACCTCATAAAAACAGGTATCTGGACCACTTATCCCATGAAGGACCGGCCCAGGGAGAAACACGAGAAGGATGGCCCAATGAATATTCATGCCCTTGATAGGCAGGAAGCCATGCTACATTAAATGACCAAGATACACATGATTGGGGTAGTAGAGGGATTGTTCAGTGAGTTGACTTGCCTCTGGCATGGAGTCACCAAGAAGCCACACTATAATAAATGGCCAAGATACATGTGATCGAGGGCAGATGTGAGATGGTCTGGTAAGTATACGTGCCCTTGATAGGGAGTCAGTAGGGAGTTACCTTACATTAAATGCCTAGATATGCACTTTCAATTGTATGCAGAGGGACAATCATATTCAATGCAGGAGTATGGCCCTTCAAGAAAGGCGACCAAACAGCAGGCCCCGGGAAAGTAACAAGGACTATACCTCGAAAGAATGCACCATAAAGTGAAAGTTTAAGAAGAATTAGAGGTACACTTGATCATACTCCTTCAATTATAGCAGAAATACTTCTCCAATCGAACTAACTTAGGTATCGGAGGCTCCCCATGGCCAAATGGGGCCACTCACCTCGAATCATAGTTCTCAACAGGTAGTAATTCACCTTGAGGAAATCACCATACCAAATGTGCAAAACATGTCCTCCATAACTTGCACCATTTGTGGGATTCGAGAATCTAATGTGCTTTTAGTATGCCCGATGACGTGTTCTCATACCACCAAGGGGATGAACTGACGAATGTCACCATGACTGACAGAGTGGCGAAAAATGGAAGAGAGAATGAAGGGTGGATCTAGAAATGGAACATCTCTAGAGAGAGAATAATGCCTTAAATAAGAAGAAGGCGGGATTGGGTAAAGGGGCGATATCAAGTCAAAATCACGAATGCAAGACAACCTTCCACAACGAAGAAAAGAGGAAGATGCATGACTACCTGCTCGACTACATGGTTAAATATGAGGAAATGGCCAAGAGGATAGACCTGTCGTGATCACTAAACCATCTGATCAGCAATACGAACCTACCCTATAGTGCATAAATCATGGTAGTCTCGTTCCTGCCAAAGTTCAAAGTCTCACAAATCGAGCCATTCGATGGATCCAAAGACTCGGTTGAACACTTGCAGACCTTCGAGGAAAATATGACACTACATGGCTTCCTAGGAGAAGTCGCATGCAGAACCTTTCCCCTAACGCTTAAAGGAATAGCAAGGACATGGTTTGTGACATTACAGTCGAGTTCCATTAACAACACTGAGGAACTTAGCTAGCAATTCTTAATCCAGTTCATGGCTAGTCGGTGCAGAAGGCGACTAGCTACTTACCTTTCATGGTAAAGCAACAGGAAGGCAAATGTCTAAAAATATATAGACGTTTCTACCAAGGTTCAATTAGGAGCGCATGACAATAAGTGACCATGATGAAAAGATCATGTCGATGACGCTTATTGGAGGCATATGGTCTAGGAGCCCCTTTATGGTTGAGTTGGTAAGAAAAACCTCAGCAACATTGTGAGAGTTCATGGACAAGGCAGACAACTTCATCAATGCAGATGACACTTTAAGGGCATTGATTGGTCAAAGGGAATGCAAACTCCAGGAAGCAAAGGTTCAATCGTAGGAAACAAAGAATGATAGGAACAAAGGAACAAAGCGAAAGGTGAAGAGGTATGTATAAGCAAAAAAAAAAAAAAAAGAAAAGAAAGGATAGCAATGCTACCCCCAAAGTTATTACTAAAGCAATGCATATGAACATGCATGTGCGAATAGGAGAAGGGCGAGAAAACGGGTGTGACGGATGCACACGACCCTTTTGACTCTACCACAAAGCCTAGGGCCACTGCATGAAAGACTGCCATCAAATGAAGCGAAGGATAACCACATTGGGGGAGGGCAAAGAGGTGGAGCAGATCACTACCCGTTGCTTTTTGCTGCTAAGGTGGTCAACGAATGGTTGGTAAGGAATAGCTCAGAGTCCCCATTGGAGCATGGACCTAAGACAAAAAGGGAGGCCTAAAGGAATGTAGAAGGTGGCCCTAGTCAAAGCCTGAGTAGGGATGATGCTCCCCCAAAGAGAGATACAAATGATAGCGAGAGGGTATGTTGGGGGAGGGTTGACCTCTTCTGGTAGGAAGGCATATGTGCAAAGGGCTAGATATGAGGAAGTTTTTGCTATGGACTAGTCCCCAAGGCTAGATAGGAAGAGGAAGATCGAATCCTTCCTGTTCGACAAAGATGACTGTAGGGGAATGCAATACCCAAACAATGAAGCCTTGGTAGTGATAATGTTGGTTGCCAACTATAAAACTCGAAGAATCCTAATCGATAATGGGAGCTCTGCCAATGTCTTCTTCTAGGATGCCTTCGTAAAGATGGGGATAGCCAACAATTGTGTGTGTGCTTTAGCAACACCTTTAAGGGGTTTCTCAGGGAAATTTGTCCAACCAAAGGGCGCCATATACCTGTATCAATAGGGACAAATCCACTAGTAGCTTTATTTATGGCAGACTTTCTGGTGGTCAGGACTGCTCCTCTTACAATGTGATCATTGGGAGGCTGACCTTGAACAACTTGTGAGCTGTCACTTCCACCTACTACCTCCAAATGAAATTCCCAATGGAAGTGAGAGTCGATGAGGTTCATAGAGAATAGGCATTGCCGTAGGAGTGCTACATGCACGAGCTTAGGAAGGGATGATGGGATGTAGGTACTATAAAGACCCTCGAACCACTATCATATTGTCCCTAACTCCCAAGGCACGAGATCGAGACATGAGACAAGTGGGGCTTGAAATAGGGCAAAGTCGACAAGCCACTAAAGCTCATAACTTTGGATCAATCCTGACTGAAGGCCACCATGAGAATCAGAACCAGAATGGGATTGAAAGCCAGGCAGAGGCTAGAACAACTTCTAATCGAAAGTAGGAATTTGTTTGCCTATTGCCATGAAGAGATGCCCAGTCAATGCCGGGACCATCAAGCACCATCTTAGTGTTGACCCATGGGCTTAGAAGGTGCGACAAAAGCAGAGGAGCTTTAGTATGGAAAAATACATGGTGATAACTAATGAGATCAACTGCCTACTAGCCGTAGGGTTTATTAGGGAGGTCCAATACCCAAAGTGGCCCTCCAACATAGTCCTGGTGAAGCTATCGAATGACAACTAGAAGATGTGCTTCAATTTCACTGATTTACATAAGGCATGGCCTGAAAGACAACTTTCCCCTACCACGAATCGACATAATATTCAACTCCATGGTAGGACATCAAATGCTAAGTTTTATGGATGCCTAGTTTGGCTATAATTAGATCTGGACAAGTAAGGATGATTAGGAAAAGACTGCATTCGTGACAGACCAAGGATTGTACTCCTATCAGATAATTCCCTCCGGCCTAAAGAACAATAGGGCAACTTACCAAAGGTTAGTGAACTGAATGTTCAAGGATCAAATTGGGTGTAACATGGAGGTTTACATAGAAAGCAAGGAGTTTGAACATCATGTGGTGGACTGCAAGAGGCTTTTACCGTCTTGTAATGGTACAAGATGAAGATTAATCTGTCAAAGTGTGCTTTTGGGGTTGGCTTAAGCAAGTTTATAGGCTTCATGGTCTCAAAAAGAGGGATTGAGGCCAACCTCGAGAATATCGAAGCAGTTATTGGGATGAGAGCATCTAAGAACCTCAATGAGGGACAAATGTTGGTGGGAAGGATCACCATGCTTCACCAATTTATACCTAGATTGACGGATAAGTGCACCCCTTCAAAAAAGTATTGCGGAAAGTCCAAGCCTAGGATGACAAGTGCAACAGGGCATTCCAACAGCTGAAAGATTACCTAACCCATCCCCCCTTCTATCTCAGGCAAGATAGAGAGAGAACCTGTACTTGTACTTGTCGGCCTCTCCAAATAGGGTGTTAGTAGCATTGAAGGATAAAATGTTCAGAGGCTAATCTACTACACAAGTTGAGCCGATTGAGGCCCTGTTTCCAAGCTCATTCGATTAAGGTGCTCACTGAAACTGAAACTCCCACGAGAAAGGCCTTACGAAGGCCTGACACTTCTAGTCAGGGGTGCTACCAGTACCATACGGTGCGGGGTAGCCCTATCCCTACACCCCGCCCCGCTAGGCAGAATGCGGGGCAGATTCCCAATCAGCTTTGTCTTATGTTCACTTAAAATGTGGACTACATTCCACTAGGTTTAAAAATTATTTCTAAATCTAAAAGTGATCAAAAATATATTTTTAGATCCAAATTGTAAATTTAAATTTGTAAATATGACTATAATTTAAAAATTATGTAGTTTTTAAATTTTCTAGTTTATATTTTGTGTAAGTTTAGTGTAGTAGTTTTCAAACCATATAGTTTTTAAATTTTCTAGTGCATAGTTTATGTAAATTGTAGTTTTTAAACTATGTACTTTTTAAATTTGCTAGTGCATACTTTGTGAACAAATCTAACAAATTGTAATATACATATTTATATATACACAATTTGTAAAATATAAATAATAAAAATATATATTTATGTTTTTGTATATATATAAATATTTATTTATTTTTTGTATATATAAGGGGGCAGGGTTGGGCCCTCCCCACGCCCCGCCCCCGCTAGGGGTGCTATATGCTGGGCGAGGCGGACTGGGGCAGGGTAGTAGGTGCGGGGCCTCACTGCCCATCCCTACTTCTAACTGTCTCATAAGTTGGTCAATTGATATCGAGTACCTCCCTCGGGGCCCGTTAAAGGGGAAAATATTAGCAAGTTTTATCGTGGACATAAAGGATTCCCCCAAACTAGTGCTGATGAGCCTCGTGGTAAAGCCTAGTAAGTCAACGTCGATATCTTCTTCTACCGATCAGGTGGAGGAGCAAGGGTCCATATAATAACGGGAGATGGGAGGAAAATCCACTACTCGATATGACTCGTATTCATGACCACCAACAACAAGGCAGAGTATGACGCATTGCTGGCAAGCCTTGCTACAATGGAACCCATTATAAAGAGCACTTTAATCAACTTGCGAGCTGAATCATAAATAGTAGTCAACCAAGTATCAAGGGAATATGTAGCCAAGGCACACAGATTAAAAATGTACTTGCATGAAGTTTCGGAGAGATGTAACCATTTCGAATACTTTAGCATCAAGCAAACCCCGTGGGATGACAAATGGATTGCAGACTGACTAGCACACACATCATCTACAGGAGACAAGGCAACACTACTTTGGGAAGTGGAGACAAGATGCTGGAGACCCCCTCGGTTGGGCTTGAAATCTCGGAGGTGAACATGGAGGGGCTCAAATAGGTGCATAACATTCTATAGTACTTAACTAACGGTAAGCCACCCTAGGACAAATGGGAAGCTAGAAAGGTGAGGAACAAGTCATCCCACTTTACCCTTATAAATGAAGTATTGTACAAGCGTGACATTTCCAAGAGTAGAGCGCGGCATTTCCAAGCTACTCGTCGTTCACGGGATCCAAGGCCAGGTGCCACGCAACACAGTAGGACAACAATATTCTCCAAGTATTCAGAAGGATTCAACCCTAGGAAATCTAAAATCTTGCGAACCAGTCGACAGAAAAGGAGTTGCAACCCCACGGAGAACATTCTGAGGTAAACAACAACTAGTCCATCAAATCCCTGCTAGTCGATTGCACCTTGACAAGGTTGGGAGAGACCAATTAAATGGAGTCTGGGACCCCATATATGTCTCGCATGGACCTAAGGTCCACCTCAGTGCAAGTAGTAGACCACTGATTCCATGTGAACCATTCCTGGTCGGTAGAGCTTGCATTTTCAGTCCAACAAGAGGTCATGCGGGGTGGAGAAGGATCAGAGCCACCAGTCGTGCCTTGGGCCCCACCACAGGAGGTACAACGGGAAGCCATTCTAAGGAACATGTGGTTTTTTAAATGAGAAAAGTGACAGGTGGATTTCCTGCACTCCTACCCCAAGGAGACGCATGTCGGCTCAACAAATCATCACCAAAAGAAAATGGTAGAATATGGGAAAGTGGAATCGTAGAAACAAAGTAGTAAGAAAAGTAGGAGAGGGGAATTTTTGCTGTACACATACGACAAGAATTTTCGAGGTAACTGGAGGGGAACTGAGTCCTCTCATTTTAGAGCAATAGGACCCACCTAGCAGAGCCATTGGACCTGACCCAAGGGACTGGAGGCCCATGATGAGTGTGCGAAAGTGCACTCTAAATACTCTATTCTTTGATTAAAATGTTAAAATGTGAATAGAAATCATAGGAATTAATGTGTATTCTTAAATTGAGTTTCTATTTACATCGGGATACTCCTAAGCAGTTTTTTATGTTTAATTTCAGAGTTTATAAAAGAGCAAGTCAAGCCCAGTCAAATTCAAAGGAGAAAATTCATGGGGTTTGAGAGAAATTTGGAAGAAAAGAAAAAGAAAAAAAAATCACAAAAGGAAAACACAAAAAGTCCAAGTTCAAAATGTGTTAGGAGACAGTCTGGATATATTTTAATCTTTTGCTGTAAATTTTTACTCACATATCTTATTGATGTGATTCTTGATGAATTAGAAAGCTATCTTAAAGGGATATAAATTTGTCTCTAATAAGAATTTTCAAATTCGAACTCCTGAAGCACATATGTGGCTTTTAAGATGAGTCCTAAAATTTAGGCCATTTTTTTACACAAAAATTATAAAGACATTAGGGTTTCTTTCCTACCCTATATAAGCATATCATTAGCACAAAATAGAGGAGGAAGGGAGGCAAAAGAGGAAGATTTAAAAAGAGAAAAAAAATCACTTCCATGGCCACCGTTTGCTTTATCTTTCTCTGGCTATTCTTGTTGTCTATTATATTTATGGGTAACTAAATTTTCAAATAGGATTAGGGATGAACTTGCACATTAGATGATATTTATAATTTATTTTTAATTCATGTATTTGATTTTTAATTGCTAAAAAACTTTTACTTTATCATTCTCAATTCATTGTTGATGCATGATTTATTCTCTGAATAATCATAAAATTTATTCTGTTTATGGATTCAGTCATGCTTTTTCTATTAAATGGATTAGTTTTTTTATTATGTTTGAATCGAATATTTATTTATGTTGATTTAGTTTTTTGCTGCAATATCGCTCCCTGAGTATATTGTTGTCGTTGGATTTTCTCAATAGATAAATTTATGTATTTTAAAAGTGGTGAATGATTTTTTAAATGGTTACATTTGATTTAATTTTGGTTTATAAATCTATACGTTTCGATTGTGAATTCGGGAATTGAGTTCCTAATTGAGTTATCCAATGAATTAAGAATAATTAAAATACTAGATTTGTGCAAGGGATTCCCGACGCTCTACTATTTGTCAAATTTGAGTAATTTTTCCATTAATCACTTGGCTTCACTTTAATTTGCAGTTAAAATTAATCTTTATTCTCCATTACTTATTTAATATATTTCTTTAATTTCTTTGTTCCTTCTGCTATTCTTTTAATTTGTATCATTGTGAAATCGACACCCCGAAGTTCTGCTACAACTACCGCGTTATTCTTTTGGCATAATCAGTCCAACAAAAGAGGAGTCTGGTACTGGTAAGTTACACACACGTGGACCCCAGAAAATGGGTATTTGGCCCACTTATCCCATGGAGGTCCAGCCTAGGAGAAGCATGAGAAGGATAGCCCATTGAATAGACATGGCCCAGAAGAGGGAGTTGGCAGGAAGTCAAACTGCATTAAATAACCAAGATACATGTGATCAAGGGTAGATATGGGACGGTCCAGTGAGTAGATGTGCCCATGGTAGCGAGTCAGTAGGAAGCCAAGCCGCATTAAATAGTCAAGATTCACGTGATTTGAGGAAGACCCGGGAAGGTCTAGTGAGTATACTTGCCCATGGCAAAGAGTCAACAGGAACCCATGCCGCATTAAATAGCCAAAAGACATGTAGGGGGTAGAAAAGGGACGGTCCTTAGAGTAAACATGCCCATGGCATGGAGTTAGCAAGCATCCATGCCGCATTAAATAGCCAAGATACACGTGATTGGGGGCAGGCAGGTGACCGTCCTGTGAGTAGACATGGCCTTGGTTGGGAGTCAGCAGGAAACCACGCTGTATTAAATGCCTAGATATGCATAATCGATGATACACATGAGGGATAGCTGTATTCAATGCCATGATAATGCCCTTTGGGAAAGGGTGACCAAAAGGCATACCCTGGGAAAGTAACAAGGACTAGACCCTAGAAAGAGACACTATAAAGGGAAACGTGGAGAAGAGCCATAGGTACACTTAATCATATTCCTTAAAACTATAGTCAAAATACTTCTCCAATCGAACTTAGGCATTGGAAGCTCCCCAAGGCCAAAGGGGGTCGATCACCTTGAGTCTTAATTCTCGACAGACAATAATTCACCCCAAACGAATTACCATACCAGGTGTGCGAAACACATCCTCAACACTTAATATCAAGTCCATGATCTTAGTGATCCATCCCAAATGGGGTGTCATCTTCTTGAGCCATGATAAGGATACATCACCTCTATTTGCATGAGCATTGTGCCTCTCTTGCTTTTGCATATATGAGGTTTTACATACTAGGATACCATTGTAACACCCTTTTCCCTCTAAGATTATAAAGGTCGAAGCCTAGAAGAATTTAATGCTACTAACATTATCTCACTTTAGCACAAGGTATAAACCATCCCCATAATAAAATTTATAAAAATCAAAATCCTTTAATTAAAATAAAACATCTCGAACTTTATTTTCAGTTGCACTTGTTAAAAGAGTAAGAAAATAGTCTTGTGCTACAATTTACTCAATACTAAAATAAAACAAGGTTCATTTGAGTATCATACTTTTGAGCAGTATTCTGTCCTGCAGTGCCCTTTTAGTCATTTTCAAAATATTATTCTAATATTACGTTTTGAAATATTTCCACCTTTATACTTTGGTCCCTCGAGAAATTTTCGTTCCATCCCTAATGACATGCATGGGGTCATGTGAAAAGTCTTCAAATAAATACTCATACTCGTTCAAGGTTGGACAAATCTAGTTTCAACATATATAATGTGTTGAGTCTCGTTTGACCAAGATCATATAGTTAGTTCAAACGAATCTCGTGTGAATACGAGACGCTTGATTGGCCAAATTTCCATTGTATCAGTTATATATATATATATATATATATAATAGTTAGGCAAATAGTACTACGGGACCCTTCGGTCAACTGATACAATGGAAATTTTATATATAATTATCTGATGTGATATCAGGTTAATGGATGATAATATATAGATGAACAACATTTCTCAAGTAGAGAGCCCTTAAATTAAGAAGAATGGTTGTGAACAATTATGACAAGCGCCTAGCTTGATCGACAATGGATAAAGTAAACTACCAATCTTACTAATCCAAGCACAATTAGAGATTGATCCTTTGAAAATGCAATTAGTAAAATGGTTCCTGTTGACTCTAATTTTTAAAACACAATTTTAAATAGGGGTGTGCAACCGGATCTGGATATCCAGCCATAACCAGATCCGGATTCGAATTCTTAAAACCGGGCGGATAATCGCCAGGATTAAATCTTGAAATAATTTGGACGGATAACCAGATTTAATCTAGATATTTGTTCGGATTCTTTTTCCTTTTTTGAATATAAATCTGGATATCCAGGTTGTAATTGGATTTAATCTTGATTTATTAATACTCTCTTTTTAAAAAAAAAAACTATTTAAAACTTTAAAAAATATTTTTATAGCACTTTTTTTATTAAAAAATTATGATATCATGTTTTAAATATAAAAGTTAAAAAATATATAAAATAAAGGACAAAATAAATAATATTATTGTTGCATCAAAAATTCACAATGCAAAATATTAATTTACAAAAAATAAAATAAATAATAATATATCATAACTAATTAGACTAATACAATCTACTACTCTTCACATCTTCAATATGTAATTGGGGAGGATGTCAGTGGATAGCCAGGAATATGGAAGCTGTAACTATGGAGCCACAAGCTATAACATGGGGACTTTGGTATAGAATGAATAAAAGGATTTATGAGAATATTTCTATGCATATTCATGTGACTGTTAATAATGCTCTTTCTTTACAACAAGAATATGCACAGGTGCAGTTGTTTGATGTTTCAAATCAGAAGATTACTAAGGTAGTACGATGGCATCCTCCTCCAAATGATTTTCTGAAACTGAATATTGATGGGGCCACCTTTCCTGAACATTCTGTTGCCGGGATTGGGGTGGTGTTGCGGGATCAGTATGGTGAGGTTGTCGTGGCCTGCTCTAAGGTAGAGAAAGATGTATCTTCTGATGAGTTTATTGAGGCAGTTGCACTTCTCAGAGGGTTACAGCTGTGTATTCAATGGGGTGTCCCAAAAATTATGCTTGAAACCGATTGTTTGGTTTTGGTTAATGCTTTGAATGAAAATTCTATATGTTTAACAGATTTTGCTTTTATTCTTCAAGACATACGAAGGCTTATGGTGGGATTCAAAGAAGTTAAAGTTGTACATGTCAACCGTTTAGGCAATTTGGTGGCTCATCGTTTGGCAAGACATGCTTGGTTGATTGAGGATATTTGTATGTGGTGGGATTATTGTCCTTCTTTTGTTAGTCAAGCTTTATGGCTTGATAAACCTGCTATTTGTAAGGATAATTGATTTGAATGAAAGGTTATTCTGATTATCAAAAAAAAAAGAACTATGGAGCCACAAGCGAATATGGGCTCAACCCCATCCTCCACAAGCATTAATGATAATAACTCTCAGGTGTTGGGCAGGAAAGCCAGCCGGAAGTAAGGTCCCAAGCAAATTAAATCAGTTCTACCTCTCTAAAATATGGCTCAACTGGGTAAGAACTAAGAAAAACAAAACAGCGAAATCGAATGGGTAAGAGAAGCTGAGAGGATTTGCCAATTCTGGACTCGAGAGACTTAAGACACAAGTGAGAGGATTCGAGAGAGTAGAAGCCAGAAGAGACAACAAATAAGGAGTAAGGATTAAAAAAAAATGAAAAAAAGAAAAAAAAAATCTGTTACGAATAACCGGGTTACAAAACCGGATCTATAAACCAATTTGGATGTATCTCACCTGTCCGGATGCATCCGGATTCTAAGTTTCAGACCAGATAAAAATAAAATAAAATGGGGCCCGGTTCTACACATAATTTTAAATATTCAGGATTTCTTAATAGCACTAAACATGTAACTCTTGCCTTCCTTTGATTTTCCTATTTTGGTTTTGATTATATATTAATTTCTGAATATTGCAATTCATTATCTTCCCACCATTCCAAGAAATTATTAGAAACTATTTGTTATTTATGTTCTATTTGTGAATCAATCTCAAATTAATAGATATTGAGAGAATGATGATAAAAAAAAGAATGAAACTTCTTTAACATCTTTGTTCGCCACATTCCTATGTACATGCTTTATACAATTCTTGGAGTTGTGTGTGTATATATAAATATATCTTTTTATTTTTTGCTCATGTTTTTTGCAGATATTTACAAGTAAGAAAATCAAGAATATAGTAGTTTTTAGATCCTTTAGTATATTTAATATTAAAATCGAATACACTTAAATTAGCTCGTCATCTGACAAAAATATGCTTTGATGCAATGTTTTCAACATTTGTTTTTCTAAAATATATTTAACACTTTTGCAATCAATGCGTAATAACAATTTTTGTTTTAAAAAATCACTTTGAAACTTAAAAATATATACTCGCCACAATAAAAACATTATCCTTTTGAATGATTTTGGAAACTCTAGGTAGCAAACCTCTTGCCACAGTTTATCGTATTTATTATCGAATGTAAAAATTAATTTAAATCCTAAAGCTATTTGAAAATTTTCAAGAAATAAAACTTTGTTAATTTAGAGTTATATTCCAGATGCTAACATTCAAATTCAAAAAATGATTCAATGAAAATATATTACTCTTCTTGATGAATGGATTTGGAAACATGAAACTCCTCCTACTAAGGTTATTTATGATGAACTTAACCTTAATTATATTCACGAATATTTGAACGATATTGTTAACATTAGTTTTGATCAACATCTAATAAACAACAAAAGGAGAAATTCCTTTACTGGAACTAGATGTTCTTTTGTTGGATCTATGATTGATAACTCGGAAGAAGAGACCAAAATCTCATAAATTTTTTGGAAGATTCCGTAAAAGCTGTCAAACCTGATTTAAAATTAAACGTTGTTTCTACCTCCTCTCAAGTTACTTCTACTTATTACACTACCAAGGATACCAACGTATCTAAAGGTAATACCAATTAAATATTTGGCTCGACTTAAAATAATCTCTAGGAAAACATTTTTTTTAATGTACTCAGTTTTGATAGTAGGGTAATATTAAGTAGAATTAACATGGATCATAGGGCGTACTAAGAGTAGTTGAAAAGGAAACAGGTTTAATAACGGGAATATATTACCAAGAGTAGTAAACCTGTTAGCAATATCAAGGGGGTGGCTGGAGTAGTAGACTCATCTTTAACAATTCTAGTATGAGGTGTTAGGGTCCAATCATCTAGTCCTCATTTTACTACTCTCCAGCTCTACTTTTGCTCCTCTTATTGGTATTAGAGCCATTTTTTATCTTTGGTAGGTGATTTATATCTGTTCATCTTGTCTATTGTGTTGTCTCACATCCTTTACTTTGTACTTTCTTAATCTTGTTCAATTCTTGTTTCTGTTGGTGCCACCCTGATTGTAAAGAATCCTAAGGACTATGTCTATAAGACCCATTTTGAAAAGTGTTTAGGGCTTGAGTGGGTAGATGGTTGACCCCAAGGTATTTATTGCGAAATGCAACAGGTACTTGAGTGAACATAGGATTAGTGAGTATTAAGTTTAGTTTAGGTTGATTTCATGATAAATAAAATGTTTAGATCTAATTCTTCTATTAGTTCTAGATGTAGTATACCCCCTAATGTTATTAATGAGAAGAACTTTTCTATTGAAAAAACTGATAATGTTGATTTTAATAAATGTAGTATTCTAAATATTGATGCTATATCTATTTGAACTTCTTCTATTTGCTACTATTAGCTACTTCTCCCATCTCCCCTTCATGCTACCCATGTTTCTTCAAAAAATTCTTATGCTTTTGAGTTTGTTAAGAAACCTATTTCCCCCACTTCCCATCTTACTAAGCATTTTTTTTTTCATTTATCATTATTTTTATTTATCTCTAGTCATTTGGTCCTTGTTTTCATTTTTCATTAATACTAGTTATTTGGTTCTGCTTTCATTTCAGTACTACTTCCATATAATTGGTAAGAACCAAATGACTACCGTTTCTAAAAGACTGATTGATTGCCTGTTTTTGTAACAAGATTATTATTACTTTACTTTCAGCACAAAGAACAGAATTGACTCTCCTGCAATTCACATAGAAAAAGTACTCAAAGCTTACTGAAAGATGCTTGTATTGTGTATTGTTTACTTTATTGTACTGTTTACTTTATTGTATTGTTTGCTTAAAGGTTTCTCCTTCATCTATAAAAGGGTAACGTTGCCTCAAGGAGAGGGAAACTTCTTCTATTAGCTAGTATTAGCTACTTCTTCCTTCGTAAAGTCATTAGATGTTTTGTCACTGTTTTTAAAATGAATCGATATAATAAAAAATTTCCCTACTCGCTCTATTTTTACAAGAGATATAAAGTCCCTTAAATATTAGAGTGAAATTCGATTCTTGTGCATTGGATTGGACGTGTCAAAATATTGTCCTAACGAAACACGTACGTAGGTAATGCTAATTCAACGGTTTAGTTTAGTCAGGCAGGCGGAAAGAAGCAAGCTGAGGTCAAAGGAACGTATTCAAAATGTTGACAAAATATATAATACGTAGACATGGTAAGTCAAATGATGAGGCTTTTCAAAGCTCTTGAAGTTGAATGGTCCTTTTTAGAATTTGAATCGTTCGTTCCCCCATTCATTCTATGGGGTATATATAAGGTTCTTTAAAATAGAAGGATGCGTTTGACAAAAAGCTCCATCGTCTGATCCATTCTTTATTCCTCGGTAACCGCAAGTCAAGGAACACACGATGTATAAATACTCACTTATGGCCAGTTTGGCTATTGGTCTCCATAAAAGAAACCATATATTAATATCAATGCCGGAAAACGCATATTACCACCCCCCCCCCCCCCCCCCTTCCTCTTTTTTTAAAGAATCCTACTTGATTATCATTTCTATGGGCCTACACCTACATACTTGATTTTTTTTTTTTAATAAATATATAATATATAGATGATGAATAGAAGATTTTTTTTTTTAATTTAATAAGAATAAAATTAAAATATTAAGTATAAAGTAATACTACATACAGTCGTGGAATTGTAAATGTCGCGCAATCGTTTTGAAAAAGAATGAAATTCACAATTAAAAAGTTAATTTTTTTCATGTGGGTCTTCTATTAATTTATTTTTTTTAAAGTGACTATACATCACTTATATAATTATAACTGCAAATATCATTTCTGTTAAGTATAATATATGATGCAAGGATTGTGGATAAAAGACTCATCTTTTTCCAGATCATTCTGCGCACAAAACAATAAACAAGGGAAAAACTGGCGGCAATGTAAAACCTTCTGACGTTTTTGGAAGGTACATAAAAAGCGCTTTGTTTTTTTTTTTTTTTAACAGAGAAATGAGTTTGAATGTTAAAAAGTGTTAAAATATATTATAAATAGTAGTAAAAAAATAGATAAAAAGTAATAATAAAATATTAAATAATAGTAAAAAATAATAAATAATAATAAAATATATAAAAAATAATAATAAAATAATAAATAATAATAAAATATGTTACAAAATATTCTCAACGTTCAAACACATACGCTAGATTTATTGGTAACCTAAGAAACACACAGAAAAAACAGATTTCTTTCGGAGCGAAGGCCTAGGATTGAACGGAAATTCTAGGACCTTCTAGTCGACCGTCAGGAATGTAACTTCTTTACAATCTTTGTTCGCCACGTTCCTATGTACATGCTTTATAAAATTCTTGGGGTTGTGTGTGTATATATAAATATATATTTTTATTTTTTGCTCATGTTTTTGGCAGATATTTATAAGTAAGAAAATCAAGAATATAGTAGTTTTCTGATTCTTTAATATATTTAATATTAAAATCGAATACATTTAAATTAGCTTGCCATATGACAAAAATGTGCTTTGATATAATGTTTTCAACATCTTTTTTTTAAACATATTTGGTATTTTTGCAATCAATGTGTAATAACAATTTTTGATTTAACAAATCACTTTGAAACTTAGAAATATAGACTTTCCACAATAAAGACATTTTCCTTTTGAATGATTTTGGAAACTCTAGGTAGCAAACCTCTTGCCATAATTTACCGTATTTATTATCTAATATAAAATTTAATTTAAATTTTGAAACTATGTGAAAAGCTTAAGGAAATAAAACTTTGTTGATTCAGAGTTATACTCCTGATACTAACATTCAAATTCAAAAAATGATTCAGTGGAAATATATTACTCTTCTTGATGAATGGACTTAGAGCATGAAACTCCTCTTGTTAAGGTTATTTCTGATGAACTTAGCTGTAATTATATTCACAAATATTTGAATAATATTGTTAAAATTAGTTTTGATCAACATCTAATAAACAACGAAAGGAGAAATTCCTTTTACTGGAACTAGATGTTCTTTTGTTGGATCTATGACTGATAACTCAGAAAGAAGAGGCCGAAATCACAGAAATTTTTTGGAAGATTCACTAAAAACTATCAAGCCCGATTTAAAACTAAACATTGTTTCTACCTCCTCTCAAGTTACTTCTACTTATTACACTACCAAGGATACCGACGTATCTAAAGGCAATACCAATTAAATATTTGGTTCAACTTAAAAATGAGCTCTGGGAAAACATTTTTTTAATGTACTCAGTTTTGATAGTAGGGTAATATTGAGTAGAATTAATAGGTTTAGTATAGCGATCATAGGATGTACTAAGAGCAGTTGAAAAGGAAACAAGTTTAATGATGTGAATATACTACCAAGAGTAGTAAACCAGTTAGCAGTATCAAGGGGGTGGCTGGAGTAGTAGACTCATCTTTAAAAATTCTAGTATGAGGTGTTGGGGTCCAATTATCTGGTCCTCATTTTACTATTCTCCTGCTCTACTTCTACTCTTTTATTAGTATCAGAGCCATTTTTGATCTTTGGTAGGTGATTTATATCTGTTCATCTTGTCTATTGTGTTGTCTCACATCCTTTACTTTGTACTTTTTTAATCATGTTCAATTCTAGTTTCTGTTGGCGCCACCTTAATTGTAAAAAATCCTAAGGACCGTGTCTATAAGACCCGTATTGAAAAGTGTTTAGGGCTTGAGTGGGTAGATGGTTGACCCCAGGGTATTTATTGCGAAATGCAACAGGTACATGAGTGAACATAGGATTAGTGAGTATTAAGTCTAGTTTAGGTTGATTTCATGATAAATAAAATGTTTAGATCTAATTCTTTAGTTCTAGATCTAATATACCCCCTAATGTTATTAATGAGAAAAACTTTTCTATTGAAAAAACTGATAATGCTGATTTTAATAAATGGAGTATTCTGAATATTGATGCTAAATCCATTTGAACTTTTTCTATTTGCTACTATTAGCTACTTCTCCCATCTCCCCTTCATACTACTCGTGTTTCTCCAAAAAATTCTTATGCCTTTGAGTTTGTTAAGAAACCTATTTCCCCCAGTTTCATATTAATATTTTGTAACTTGTGTCATTTTGAATAAACGTTATTACTGCCCATCTTACTAAGCACTTCTTTTATTTTTCATTTATCATTATTTTTATTTATCTCTAGTTATCTGGTCATTGCTTTCATTTTGTTGACTATTTTGCTCCTTTACTTAAATCCCACATGAGTGGGAAGTGAAGGAGGAGCAAATCCTCAAGTATATAAAAATGAGGTTTAGCCTCATGGTTAAGTGCACCAGTTAAATGCTTAGATAGTAACTTTTGACTCTAGTTAAATTCCTCTGTTGTCCATTTTTGTAAAATGGGAAGAGGTCTGAGTTAAAGTTTTTCTAATTGGGAAAGCTTTGTGGGTGTATTTGGGGTGATGAGAGAAATTATGTGATTGTAATAATTTTTTACATAGTGTATTTTCTTCTCTGGGTTTGGTGGTTTTTCTCCTGTTTTGGAGTTTCCTCGTAAATTTCTTGTGTTGTTATTTGTTGCCCAGATGACTAACACAATAGGGGGGTGAATTGAGTTGTATTAAAAAGATAACAATTATAAATCAAATATATAATATAAAATATAAACAAAATATGAAATAACAATAAATATAAAGAGTAAGGGTAAGAGAGAAGCAAACTCAGTATGTTAACGAGGTTCGGCCCCACTGCCTATGTCCTCGCCTCAAGCTGCCCCTTAAGGATTTCCAAATTCACTATTCAACCTCCTTTAGGTGGAGATAGAAACCTATTACACCTTTGAACAACACCACTACAAAGGATCCGTGTAGAACACCCTCTACACTTGCAATCACTTTACACGTGGTGATTCAACTATTCCCTGTGTAGAATACTTTCTACACGCACAAGGGTTATACACAATGAATAAGGATTAAGGCTCAATACTTAGAGAAGAGAGAATGAAAACTTTGAATGAATGTTGTATGCTCTTGGTATTGTAAATGTGAAACTCTCAAATGATCTATTTATAGGCATATGAGACTTCATATTCAAATTAAAAAAGATTCACATGTCAAAAATAACATCATTCACTTTTTCAAAAAATTCAAATAAAAGATTCTTCTTTTTCAATTGTCAAAGACAACATCATTCACTTTTTTTTAAAAAAAAAAAAAAACCTAATATTTTACTTTTAGCATATGACATGAGGAGCACACTTTCCTTTTCAAAAAATTCAAACCTAATCTTTTACTTTTTGTATATGACAAAAGGAGCACACTTTCCTTTTCAAAAAATTCAAACCTAATCATTTACTTTTTGTATATGACAAAAGGAGCACACTTTACTTTTCAAATTTTTCAAACAAAATCATTTACCTTTTGTATAAGTCTAAAAAAATATCAATCACTTTTGAAAAAATTCAAATAAAACATGCACATGTGAAATATGACAATTAATCATCTTTAATATTTTCAAAGTTCAACCCTTTAATCAAGGCATGCACATGTAAAAGATGACAATCAATCATCTTTAATATTTTCAAAATTCAACCCTTTAATCAAGGTATGCACATGTAAAAGATGATAATCAATCATCTTTCAAAATTTTCAAATTTAATTTTCAAAAATATTTATGCACATGTGAAAAATGTATTTTAATGCTTTATGATAAAATATTAATTTTGAGCATTAATCCTAATTTCGAATTTTGAAGAGATTTACAATATTACTCTATAACTTTAATGTGAACTTGTTCCATTCTTGCTCATGCTTATTTCCTTGATGTGCTTGACTCCATTGTGTAGACAACTTGAGCTTGAGACTTCTTTATTATTTGAATTCATTTGTTATCATCAAAATTCATGTGTAGATATATAATTACACAAAACTTGAAACCTTGGGTTCAACAATCTCCCCCTTTTTGATGATGACAAATACTTGATAGAACCTGAAGCTTGTATTGATACTTAAGCTCCCCCTGAGAATGTGCGTTAGTTTTTCAAGCAAAAGTATAAATATAATTCCAAGCATATATAATAAGTTTAGCAATTCAAACAATATTAATGTTCTAATATAAAACTTCTCCCCCTTTTGGCATCATTAAAAAGGATCGGCAGCAAGTAAATGGACTGAAGAAAACGATGCGTTTAATAGTCACTGTAGATAGTTGAAAAAGGAGTAGTCCGTGACCCGACAAATGCTGCAAAGTCTTGAGGCCTAACTCTATGAATTTAGTGCCGCTGGAGATTTAAACAATCGCCTGATGTTATTGACAAACGTGATTGAAGGTTCTGAGTTTCTATAAAAAAATGATCATTTTCATCTATCGGATGCTAAAAAATAATCGCTTCTTGACCTGAGTTCTGTTTTTCTACAACAATAGAATGGCTGAGCAATTCTCTTCCATTAATGTTCCAGACTTGAATCAGGAACTCTTGACGCATTAATCATCAATCTTCTCTCCTAAGGCCGTCAATACCATGATAGGAGCAGAGAACTGTTTTTCTAGTAAGGCTGATTCTGAGATTATTGCAGAATCAAGAATGCTCAGTAGTCAATATGCTGCCTCTGTTACGATCATGTCTCGGAGGTTAATGGCGAGGGTGAGTGAGATTGATCATCTTAACATGCAAATATCTGAGTTACGACAGAAGCTTGCTAATAAGGATAGTGAGAATAAAAGGCTAAAGGAAGAAAACCAAGAGTTAAAAAAATTTACAGATTGGTATGCTCATGATCTGCAACCACGAATAGAGGAGCTGGAACGAGAAAGGATTCAGATACAAGGTCAACATCGGCAGATAACAGCAGAGGTTCATCGTTTACTAGAAAAATAGGGACAATCTACTGTTAATCTCGCTGGCTTAGTAAGAAAACTTTTGACAATGTGTGTCCAGCATATCTTGTATTTCTTTTGACTAAATAAGATTTGAAGAGACAATAGTTTGTCTTATTCTTTATGCTATCTCTATAAAATCAATCCTGAAGTCCATCCAATCCTCATCAAGTTTTCTTCTCATCTCTATAACTCATCTGCATTCCTTCAACATTCTCTATAACTCATCTGCATTCCTTCAACATTCTTGTTTTAAGCCTTCTATTCTTTTCTCAATGACTCATTCTTCTAACATTTCTCTAGATCCATCCATGAGGCATTCTTCATCTCAACCTCCTATCCTTTCTGCAGCTGCCATTGGTGCCATGTTACAGCAAGAAAATAATAATCTGACTAATAAGTCAGATTCTAATGCTATTTATGACTTGGTGAGTCTTGAAACTCGCTACTCTTCCTCTATTGTTGCTTTTTCTCAGCGGCTATAAGCCAAAAATCATGAAGTTGAAAAGCTCAAAGAATAAATTGTTGTATTTCAACGAATTGTTCAAGAGTCTCACACAAGGGAAGGAATCATTCGGCAGAAGAATAAACAGTTGAAATCTTTATTAGATTCTTCATTCCGCTTGCCGGTTCCCATAGATAAGAATGACATGATATTGTATGAAGAGAATAAACGTCTCAAACATGAGGCTAAGAATCTCAAGTTTATGTAAAAGTATTTAAAAAATCTATCTCTATTTTTATTGACTCTAGTCTATCTTTTAAGAGATATTCATAACATGCATCATACCTATTTCTCTCCTGATCATACATAATCTATCTTCTGGTAAAGGCTTTGTGAAAATATCTGCTAACTGATCGTGTGTGTTTGTGAATTCTAATACTATATCGCCTTTCTACACATGATCTCGAAGAAAATGATATCTTATTTCAATATGCTTAGTTCTAGAATGTTGTATTGGGTTCTTTGAAAGATTTATAGCACTTGTATTATCACATTTGATTGGAATGTGATTATACATGAGTTTAAAATCTTCAAGTTGTTACTTCATGTAGAGAACTTGAGCACAACAACTACTCGCAGCAACATATTCTATCTCAGCAATAGATAGTGCAACAGAATTTTGTTTTTTACTAAACCAGGAAACTAGTGCATGACCTAAGAAATGACATGCTCCACTAGTGCTTTTTCGATCTATTTTACAGCCAGCATAATCTGCATCTGTGTAGCTAATTAGATCGAAAGATGTGTGCTTAGGGTACCATAACCCTAGGTTAATTGTACCACTAAGATATCTAAGAATGCGCTTAACTGTAATTAAATGTGATTTTTTTAGAGATGATTGAAAGCGTGCACATAAGCACACACTAAACATAATATCTGGTCTACTAGCTGTTAAATATAATAAGCTACCAATCATACCTCGATATATTTTCGAGTCAACTAGCTTACCGGATTCATCTTTATCAAGTTTAGTTGATGGGCTCATTAGTGTTCCAATTTCCTTAGCACTTTCCATCCCAAACTTTTTCAGTAATTCCTTAATATATTTTGATTGATTGATGAATGTCCCACTTTTTACTTGCTTAATTTGCAATCCGAGAAAGAATGTAAGTTCTCCCATCATGTTCATCTCAAATTCTTCCTGCATAGTCTTAACAAAAACTTGACACATATTTTCATTAGTAGCATCGAATATTATATCATCAACATAAATCTGAATCAAAAGAATATCATTATTTTCATATTTAATGAAAAGAGTTGTGTCGATTTTTCCTCTTGAAAAACTTTTTTCAATCAAAAAACCACTGAGTCTCTCGTACCAAGCTCTAGGAGCTTGTTTAAGTCCATATAGTGCTTTTGTAAGTTTGAAAACATGATTTGGGGAAATATGATTTTCAAAACCTGGAGGTTGCTCAACATATACCTCTTCATTTATAAAACCATTTAAAAAAAATACTTTTAACATTCATTTGAAAAAGTTTAAAATCTTTATAACAAACATATGCAAGTAGCAGTCGAATAGCTTCTAATCTTGCGACTGGTGCATATGTCTCATCATAATCGATTCCTTCTTCTTGATTAAAACATTGGGCTACAAGTCGAGCCTTATTTCTAGTAATAACTCCGGACTCATCTTTCTTATTTCTAAAAACCCATTTTGTTCCAATAATAGTATGATTTTTGGGTCTAGGAACAAGTGTCCAAACATCATTTCTTTCAAATTGATTCAACTCTTCTTGCATAGCTACAATCCAAGATTCATCGAGAAGTGCGTCATCAATATTTTTGGGTTCAATCTGAGATAGAAAAGCAGTATGATCGCAAATATTTCTAAGAGATGATCAAGTACTTACACCTTGTGAAGGTTCTCCCAAAATTTGTTCCACTGGATGATCTTTCACAAATTTTCACTGTTTGGTTGCATCTTGTATTAAATTTTGATAATCTTTCCTGGTGGCTCCATGTTGAACTTCCTCTATTGTTTTCTCTTTGTTGAGATTGAGACTTTCCGTGTTATTTATACCTCCTATTTCTTCATCAATAGATTTCTTGGAGAGTGGAGAATTAGATTCATCAAATACTACATGCATAGATTATTGTACAGTCAAAGTCTTTTTATTGAATACTTTATAAGCTTTATTATTAGTAGAATACCCGAGAAAGATACTTTTATCAGATTTTGCATCAAACTTGCCTAAATTATCCATGTCATTCAAAATAAAATATTTGCATCAAAATACATGAAAGTAACCAATGTTGGATTTTTTCTCATTCCAAAGCTCATAGGGGGTTTTATCTAACTTAGACCTTAGTATAACTCTATTTAAAACATAACATGCAGTACTTACCGCTTCAGCCCAAAAATAACTAGACAAGTTGTTCTCATTGAGCATTGTTCTTGCCATCTGTTGAAGAGATCTATTTTTCCTCTCTACTACCCCATTTTGTTGAGGAGTTCGAGGAGCAGAAAAATTATGCACAAAACCATTTTCATCACAAAATGTTTCAATATTTTTATTAACAAACTCTTTTTCCCTATCACTTCGGATACTTGAAATAGTATAGTCCTTTTCATTTTGAATTCTCTTGCATAACTTGGTAAAGACATTATGTGCCTCATTTTTATGAGCAAGAAAGATGACCCAAGTATATCTAGAGAAATCATCAACAATAACAAATGCATAATATTTTCCTCCTAGACTTCCAACTCTATTTGGTCCAAAAAGATCCATGTGTATTAGTTGCAATGGTCTAGTAGTGAAAATATGTTTTTTAGTTTTAAAAGAAGTTTTTGTTTGTTTATCAAATTGACATGCATTACAAATTTTGTCTTTAAGAAAATTTGTTTTTGGTAAACCTCTTATAAGATCATTTTTTGAAAGTTTGGAAATAAGTTCCATATTGGCATGACCTAATCTTCTATGCCATAACTAACTAGTTTCATTTTGAACTGAAAAGCAAATAGCATCTTGTGAGGTAATTTCTTCAAAATCGATTGTATAAATATTATTGTTTCTAAAAGCAATAAAACAAATATTACAATCATGATCATTCAAAATAATGCACTTATCCATTTTGAAAGTAACTGTAAATCTTTTATCACATAATTAACTTATGCTCAAAAGATTGTGTTTTAGACCTTCAACAAGTAGAACATCTTCAATTATGAGAGAATATTCATTACTAATTTTACCTATTCCCACGATCTTCTCTTTCGAGTTGTCTCCAAATGTCACGTGTCCTTCTTCTTTAGATCTAAGATCAAAGAACTTAGTATTGTCTCCCGTCATGTGTCTTGAACATCCACTATCTAAAAACCACTTGTTTTTACTTGTGGATGACTTCATGCATACCTATAAAAACAATTAAAATGATTTTTCTTGGTACCCAAGTTCTTTGGGTCCTTTATTTATTAGTATTAAAAGAAACAAGATTTTTAGGTACCCATATGGCCCTAACAGTCATTGTATGATTTCTTCTAATAGGACAAGTATGATAATTATGACCATTTCTATTACAGAAATTACAAATAGCATGTGACATATATGAAAAACTTGAATGATTATAATAATATCGTTTTTTGACAAAATTATTTTTATGAAAAAAATTTTGATTATTGGTTTTTGATATAGAATGATTATCAAAGAAATTTTTATAAGGTTTGTATTTTTGTTTTGGCATATATCTTAAGTCTGTCTTGTCAAAAACACATCTTTGACTACCAAGAAGTTTTTCAAAATTTCTTTTTCCATTCGTAAAGTTTTCAACAATATTTTCTAAATCGGTTTTCTTCTTATTCAATTCAAGATTGTCATCTTTCAAAATGATATTTTGTTTTCTTAAAATATCAATTTCATTTGTTAAAGAAAAATTTTTCTTTTTCAAAGCAGTATATTTGATACCCAATTTTTTAAATTCCTCATAAACCTCTTCTAAATCATTTTGCAATTCTTCATATGAAGGAACTTCAATATTATCAAGATTTGTTACCTCAATGTCATCTTTAGCCATAAGATAAAGATTTGCTGATTCTCCATTACTTGCTTCACTATCTGAGCTACTTGAATTATTATCCCATGTAGCTTTCATTGCTTTCTTGCCATTGTTTCGATCTTTCTTTAGCAGAGGACAATCTGCCTTGATATGACCAGGCTTATTACATTTATAACAAATTAAAGTGTCATTTTTACTTGAATCTTTCTTGGAAAACTTTTTGAAGGATTTCCTCGGAGGAATTTTATTTTTCTTTAAGAACCTCTGAATTCTTCTTGTTATCATCGCAACTTCTTCATTTTTGTCTTCATTTTCCTCATCTTCATCACTTTCACTTTCATGAGGAACAGTTTTAAGTACCAAGCTCTTCTTTGGCCTTCCTTCTTCTTCTCCTCTTTTTAATGTGTACTCATGGGTGATAAGTGACCCGATAAGTTCATTCATTTCGAGCTTCTTGAGGTCTCTAGCTTCAAGAATCGCTGTCACTTTTGATTCCTAGCGTTTTGGTAGAGAGTTGAGAATTTTTCTTACTATCTCCACCTTGGAATAAACTTTGCCAAGAGCTGTCAAACTGTTTATGATGTTAGTAAAACGAGTGTGAATACTAGAAATAGATTCATCATCATTCATCTTAAACATTTCATATTCATGAGTAAGAATATAAATTTTTGATTACTTGACTTGCGAAGTTCCTTCATAAGTAACTTCCAAGTTATCTCAAATTTCTTTTGCCGTAGCACAAGTCATTATTTTATTAAACTCATTTCCATTGAGAGCATTAAATAATAAATTCATAGCAGTTAAATTCAAAGTATAAAGTCTATCGTCTTCACGATCAAACTCTTTTTCTTCCTTTTCGACCTTTACTCCATCAACCACTTTTGTTGGAATATAAGGTTTATTTACAATACATTTCCAGATTTCTCGACCTTGAGGTTGAAGGAATATTCTCATTCTAACTTTCTAGAATGAGTAATTATCTCCACAAAAGAGTGGAGACCAATTGCCAGATTGACCTTCACCAAATGAAACTGAAATGTTAGCCATAAGATCTTAACTCAAAAGATAGTTAATCTTATAATAGAACTCTTAGCTCTGATACTAATTGTTGCCCAGATGACTAACACAAGAGGGGGGGTGAATTGAGTTGTATTAAAAAAATAATAATTATAAATCAAATATATAATATAAAATATAAACAAAATATGAAATAACAATAAATATAAAGAGTAAGGGTAAGAGAGAAGCAAACTCAGTATGTTAACGAGGTTCGGCCCCACTGCCTACGTCCTCGCCTCAAGCTACCCCTTGAGGATTCCCAAATTCACTATTCAACCTCCTTTAGGTGGAGATATAAACCTATTACACCTTTGAACAACATCGCTACAAAGGATTCGTGTAGAACACCCTCTACACTTGCAATCACTTTACACGTGGTGATTCAATTATTCCCCGTGTAGAATACTTTCTACACGCACAAGGGTTATACACACCCTTTTTCTGATACAAGAGCTGATAGTGGGTAGGTTATCAGAAAATACTCCTCAATGAATGAAATAAGAACAATATAGCGCAAACTATATCTCTCAAAATGAAAAAGGATAAAGGCTCAATACTTAGAGAAGAGAGAATGAAAACTTTGAATGAATGTTGTATGCTCTTGGTGTTGTAAATGTGAAACTCTCAAATGATCTATTTATAGGTATATGAGATTTCATATTCAAATTAAAAAAGATTCACATGTCAAAAATAACACCATTCACTTTTTCAAAAAATTCAAATAAAAGGTTCTTCTTTTTCAATTGTCAAAGACAACATCATTCATTTTTTTTTTAAAAAAAAAACCTAATATTTTACTTTTGGCATATGACAAAAGGAGCACACTTTCCTTTTCAAAAAATTCAAACCTAATATTTTACTTTTTGCATATGACAAAAGGAGCACACTTTCCTTTTCAAAAAATTCAAACCTAATATTTTACTTTTTGTATATGACAAAAAGAGCACACTTTACTTTTCAAAATTTTCAAACAAAATCATCTACCTTTTGTATAACTCTAAAAAAGTATCAATCACTTTTGAAAAAATTCAAATAAAACATGCACATATGAAAGATGACAATTAATCATCTTTAATATTTTCAAAGTTCAACCCTTTAATCAAGGCATGCACATGTAAAAGATGACAATCAATCATCTTTAATATTTTCAAAGTTCAACCCTTTAATCAAGGCATGCACATGTAAAAGATGACAATCAATCATCTTTCAAAATTTTCAAATTTAATTTTAAAAAATATTCATGCACATGTAAAAAATTTATTTTAATGCTTTATGATAAAATATTAATTTTGAGCATTAATTCTAATTTCGAATTTTGAAAAAATTTATAATATTACTCTATAACTTTAATGTGAACTTGTTCCCTTCTTGCTCATGCTTATTTCCTTGATGTGTTTGACTCTATTGTGTAGACAATTTGAAGTTGAGACTTCTTTATTCTTTGAATTCATTTGTTATCATCAAAATTCATGTGTAGATATATAATTACACAAAATTTAAAACCTTGAGTTCAACATTATTATTTCTCTATTTTTCTTATTATTCCTGCAAATGGTAGATTCTAAGAGGGTGAGTTGGAAGGTCCAAATTTCCAACACATTTTTCATTAATACTAGATATTTGGTTCTACTTTCATTTTCACTACTTCTAGATAATTGGTAGGAACCAAATGACTACTATTTTTAAAAGACTGATTGATTGCCTGTTTTTCTAACAAGATTCTTGTTACTTTACTTTCAGCACAAAGAACAGAACTGACTCTCCTTCAATTCACGTGGAGAAAGTCCACAAAGCCTGCTGAAAGATGCTTGTATTGTGTATTGTTTGCTTTATTGTATTGTTTGCTTAAAGGTTTCTGCTTCATCTATAAAAGGGGAACGTTGCCTCAAGGAGAGGGGAACTTCTTCTATTAGCTACTATTAGCTACTTCTCCATTCAAAAGCTATTAGATGTTTTGCCATTGTTTTCAAAATGAATCGATATAATAAAAAATTTCCTTACTCCTATTTTTACAAGAGATACAAAGTCCCTTAAATATTAGAGTGAAATTCGATTCTAGTGCATTGGATTGGACGTGTTAAAATATTGTCTTAACGAAACACGTACGTAGGTGATGCTAATTCAACGGTCTAGTTTAGCCAGGCAGGCGTAAAGAAGCAAGCTGAGGTCAAAGGAACTTATTCAAAATGTTGACAAAATATATAACACGTAGACACGGTAAGTCAAATGATGAGGCTTTTCAAAGTTCTTGAAGTTGAATGCTCCTTTTTAGAATTTGAATTGTTCGTTCCCCCATTCAGTCAATGTGGTGTACATACGGTTGTTTACAACAGAAGGTTGCGTTTGACAAAAAGCTCAATGATCTGATCCATTCTTTCTTCGGTAACCGCAGGTCATGGAACACGTGATGTATATATGTACTCGCTTTTGGCCTGTTTGGCTGTTTGTCTCAATAAAAGAAACCATATTATATTAATATCAATGCCCGAAAACGCATAAACAAACAAATCATGTTTCCCTAAAAAAAAAATCCTACTCGATCATAATTCTTACGGGTCTACACACATATCACACTTCATTTTTTTTTTAAATATATGATATACAATGATAAATAGGAAATTTTTTTTAATTTAATAGAAATAAAATAAAAAAATAAAAAATTAAGTATAATATATGACGTAAGAATTATGGATAAAAAAACTCATCTTTTCCAGATCATTCTGTGCAGTACGCACAAAACAATAAACAAGGGAAAAACAGGGGCAATGTAATCTTCTGACGTTCTTGGAAGGTGCATAAAAAGCACTCTTTTTAAATGTAAATGGTTTTGAGCGTTGATGTTTGTCGTGAATAGTAATAAAAATATAGATAAAAATTAATAATAAAAAATAATAATAATAATAATAAAAAATAATAAATAATAATAAAATAATAAATAATAATAATAAACTATGCTAAAATATATTCTCAACGCCCAAACACATTTACTGCATTTATGGATAACTTAAGAAACACACAGAAAAACAGATTTCTTTCGGAGCGAAGGCCTTGGATTGAACGGAAATTCTAGGACGTTCTAGTCGGTGGCCAGGAATAAATTCCTCCCTTCGCACTATGCTTTCATTGAAAAGATAATAAATAAATATAGCTTGCTTGGGTACCATTCCAGCCTTCCTATTCTTTTCGTCCAAGAAATATATACCCTCACCATTATTGTAAATTTTTCCGAAACTACCCTGTAATTTGGGGTTTGGATCCTGCTACATCCACAGATTGGATGGATGAATGTCGGTGGCTACCGAATAGGCTATTGATATTTTATAGGTGGGAGTAGCATTATCGTTGGTGTTTTGGTCTAAACATGAATACGAACTTTATTCTTTTGCTTTAACTTTCCCTTCTAAGAAACCTGCAGCTACCCGAACGGAATTGGGTAATTCCGTGGGTGCCCAAAGACACACACCGAAAACTGCGTTAGTTGTAAATAGAAAATCAGGAACACTCAAATATAATCTGTAGACTCCTCCAGCTTACATTATAAAAAGTGTACACACTGTTCAGAGTCTGTTTACTTTTTCAGAGAAATGACATCTACATAATACATTTTTACAATATATTTTATAACCATATTTTGAAATAAGGATATTTTTATACAGTAATATTAATTTTATGAGATATTTTATAAAAATATTCATAATTTAAAAAACATAATTATATAAAATGTTGTAAAAAAGTATTGTAAGTCAATCTTGTTTATAAAAAATATTAGCATCTAACAGCCTCACTGGGATGTTCGTACCCGATTCGCGCATTGAAATTTCTACCACGACTGGTTGACCCCTGTTCACATTTTGGATTACTAAAGCAAAGTTCAAACACGCACGCACGCACGCACGTCGTAGCAGTTGCCTGCCTTGGCTACTTATATTTTACTTTGTCGGTTTGGGTGATTCCAGCCTTTCCAAGGGCGGCTCGATATAATTCGTAATTATAATATAATAAAATATAAATTATTATATGAAATATTTTAAAAAATTTTAATAAAATAAGATTTTTATTTAATTTTTTTTAATTTATATTAAATACCACAATGTAAATTTAACACATTAATTTAGTATGATTTTAAAAAATTATTTAAAATATAAATAATTCATTATATTAAATATTAAATTTAATATTATGAGGTTTTGCATATATTAAAAAATAAAAAAATTATTTAAAATTTTATATAATGAAATAATTTAAAATACTTCATTTTTAATTTTGAGAGATTTACATAAAATGGCGGCTAAGGCCATAGCCCTGTGCTTGCCATTGAGCCGGCCCTGGGTGATTCAACGTGTTCTTGCTTTCGATTTGAGCTGTTCTACCACGAGCCAAATATTCTGGACGTTTCTCTTGCTATATATACATCACCATTCTTCCTCCAGTTTCCTCATCCCTTCTCGCTTTTCTCTCTCTACCAGTTGTTTGTTCCCCATCATACAACCATGGTGCTCGCTAGACCAGCTTCCGAGTCCGATCTCTCGGTTTTTTCAACCTCTGGCTCTCTCTATGTCCGGGATTCACTCCCTAAGTACGTGCAAGTATTTTTAGCTATCTATGCATCATCATTTTCTTTTCTTTTCTTTTTTCCTCCTCTCTCTGCTTCTGGTTTTAGTATTAAAAGTTACGATGAGTACTGATGAATTAGGGTGGGATTGATTCAGGTATAAGATGCAGGAGAACTCCATACCAAAGGAGGCTGCATACCAAATAATACACGACGAGTTGCTGCTTGATTTCAAGCCAAAGCTGAACTTGGCTTCCTTCGTCACCACGTCGATGGAGCCCGAATGTGACAAACTTATCATGGAGTCCATCAACAAGAATTACGTTGACATGGATGAATACCCTGTTACCACCGAACTTCATGTATGTATTCATCTCTCTCTCTCTCTCTCTCTCTCTCTCTTCTCTGAAACACGCATACCTCACGTACTTGCACAGACGCTATTGCGGGTTGCGGGTTGACTGTTTCTCTTATATATGTTGGTGTGGAATTAATCAAAATAAAAGAAGAGCTATCTTCGACCCGGAAGTCAAAATTTTATCTTCGCTCCGGAAGTCAAAATTTGTGTCAAAGTGTGAAAATCCCACGTTATTTTAATATTTTTTATAAGCCAAATTGTCAAAACATGTTGTCAAATGTCATAGCTTTACGTACTTCTCTCTGTTTACACGTCTTCTCTGTTTTCCAAATATAAGGCGTTAACATCCTTAAATAATTATTAATTTCTTTTTCAGATTTTTCTTTCTTTAATTTTAGCATATATTTGGATCAAATTGGATAGAGCTCATAACTTTCACCCTTGTGGTGAGAGCAATATATATAGTCCATGATGGGAAAACTAAGATAAATTGCAGTCATGTCCATAAATGCACTAAATTTGAATCACAAACATTGTTGGTTGGATTTTCGTTTTACACAAAATATACTGAGATTTCCTTGCATTGAACACATGATATATATGGCCCCGTAATGCCTTTCATCTCCCAAATTTTTTTCCTCGGAAACACGAAAGTAAACTGCATGGGTCCGTTACATTAACCTTCCAATCCCTACACTATGATCGTGTATTAATTTGATTTTTATTTTTATTTATTATAGAATCGTTGCGTCAACATAATAGCACATCTTTTCAATGCTCCACTGGGAGACTCCGAGGATGCGATTGGAGTTGGAACAGTTGGGTCGTCTGAGGCTATAATGCTGGCTGGCCTTGCATTCAAGAGAAAGTGGCAGAACAAGCGCAAGGCTGAAGGGAAACCTTACGACAGGCCCAACATTGTCACTGGTGCCAATGTTCAGGTACAGATCGATTGCTAGCTAGACCATTCCTGCAGCATTGATCCGAATTGATAATATAATTTCTAATCCTGTATGCATCTGTCTGTGTATATATATATATAGGTATGTTGGGAAAAATTTGCGAGGTACTTTGAGGTGGAGCTGAAGGAAGTTAAGGTGAGGGAAGGGTACTACGTGATGGATCCTGTCAAAGCTGTAGAAATGGTGGACGAAAACACCATTTGTGTTGCTGCTATCTTGGGCTCCACCTATAATGGAGAGTTCGAGGATGTCAAGCTCTTAAACGATCTCTTGCTAGAAAAGAACAAGCAAACTGGGTATCTATCTATCTATCTATAATATATATACCTCTTAATTAATTCATGATCAGGTTAAGATCAGCTTCAAGAGTTTGAAATATAGTCATCACGTGCTAATTATGTGATTAATTTATTTGCATGTCTGATATTTTGCAGCTGGGAAACTCCTATTCATGTAGACGCAGCAAGTGGTGGATTCATTGCGCCATTCATTTATCCAGAGCTGGAGTGGGATTTCCGTCTTCCTATGGTAAAGAGCATTAATGTTAGCGGCCATAAGTACGGGCTTGTGTATGCCGGAATTGGTTGGGTTATCTGGAGGAGCAAAGATGACCTGCCTGAAGATCTTGTCTTCCACATCAAGTACCTTGGAGCGGACCAATCCACCTTCACCCTTAACTTTTCTAAAGGTAAGCTGATAACCAATGAAAAAACAAACACCTTTTAATTAGCTAGTCAAATTATGACACGGTCTAAAGTTCAGAACATTAATTCTGGTTTTTCTTCTTAAACCTATGACACATTCTTAGTATCTTTCACCTACCATATATGTGCAGGTTCTAGTCAAATTATTGCTCAGTATTATCAACTAGTTCGCTTGGGCCAGGAGGTAAATGACTAAGTCTTTGATAATTAAGAATAATATTACTCATCTTCTTGTATTTTAAGTAGATTTATATATCAAATTAAATGAAAATTCACTTAAAATGTAACATGACATCTAGTGTGACGGAATGATCTGATTAAGATTTAAGAACAACATCACCCTTTTAAATACTAAATCAAAAAGTTGTGTTTATTAGGGGTACCGTCATATAATGGAGAATTGCCACGAAAATGCTATGGTGCTGAAGGCGGGGTTGGAGAAGACAGGGCGCTTTAACATTCTGTCAAAGGACGATGGGGTTCCAGTGGTGGCGTTTTCTCTAAAGGAAAAGAAAGGAGGTCACGACGAGTTTGAAGTCTCTGAGATGTTGCGGCGCTTTGGTTGGATCGTGCCTGCCTATCCCATGCCACTGGATGCTCAGCATGTGATCGTGCTCCGTGTCGTCATCAGGGCTGAGTTCTCCAGAACACTGGCAGAGCGCCTCGTGCACGACATCTCCATTGTGCTCCATGAGCTCGACAAGCTTCCCCCAAAAGTCTCTGCCAAAGGGAAGGAAGGGGCGCCCATCACTGCTGCTCATGAAGAGAATGGAGATATCGACGGTGCTGTGCACAAGAGAAAGAGTACCGACTTGGAAACACAGAGGGAAATCACTAAGTACTGGAAGAACTATGTGATTGCTCAGAAAACTATCAAGCGCCAAAAAGTTATGGCCTCCTAATTAAAGATCAGTACTGATCTCCTACTACTACTAAAACTTATGAGGATATTATATATGGGTCCTAAAACTGAAACCAACAATATTTTTGAAAACTTAACCACATTTGTAATTTTTCAGTGTTTATGAGGTTTACTCATTCATAAAAGTTTTGATTTTTGCTCTTTCTAGTAATTAAGTTAACTGAGCCCAGGTGAAATCAGTTGTAATTGGCCTTTTTGACGACTCCTTTCGTTTTATTTCTTGTTTTTTTGTTTTACTCTTTTATATTTTTCAATAAAAAGATGAAATTGAGTTTATCTATACATGTTATATCTTTCAACGACCAGTTATCTTGATGCTAAAACTCCACTACGTGCAATTATAGTTCGTATGAACCCGTTCGCCAAGGACTTATCGATCATTTGGTATCAAGCCCGTTGCAGTTATTAGCCTTTTAGGAATGAAAAGACTCATTTGAAACATAAAATAAAATAATATACATTCATCGTTAACTTTCTGGGCCAATTTCGAGAGCCTTTTAACTATTTCTACACTCGCTTTTTAGGTTCGTCGTAGGAGGTTTGATTGGAAGAAGACAGCCTCAAATTTTCCTTTAAATTTAAAGGTTTTAAGTTTAATAATAATTAATGAACATTTAATTCTACAAAAACAATCATACTAAAAGCAAGGACTGATGTACGACTAATTTCTCGTGCAATACCCGCAAGTACATATTGTGATTAGAGCAAGAGCATCATCTTAATTTCTATGAGATAAACACACTAAAAGAAATGGGCGGGTTAATATTTATGGCAAATTGCCACCAAATGATTCATTCCAAGGGTGTTGCAATTCTTTGCCTTGGCTGTCCTTTAAGCGGTAAGCCCCTAGTCTATGGTTAGTCACTACAACATATGGTCCCTCCCAATGGGGCCCCAACTTGCCTTCTTCTTTGGTAGTGACTCCACTCTCTTTCAGAACCAAGTCCCCTCTCTTGAATGTTTTGGGTTTTACTCTCGTTGAAATATTGCTCAATTTTTTTCTTTTCATGCAACATTCTGATCTCGGTTGCCTTTCTTTCTTCTTCCAGAAGGTTGAGGTGCTCTTTCATAACTCTGTTGTTTTAGGGCGTCAAGAAATGACGAGTTTGGGAACTTGGTAGCCCTACTTCTATTGAGGGTATGGCCTCGCACCCCTACACTATTATGAATGGGGTCTCTCCCGTGGGTGTCTTCATCGTGGTTCTGTAAGCCCATAGTACTCCTGGGTAGTACCACCCATTCCCCTTTCTTGTTTGTGAGTTTATGCTTTTGTATTGCTAGCAATGCTTTGTTTGTCACCTCTGCTTGCTTGTTTTAGGTCTATAGCTCGATTTTCATTTATTGCTCTAATGAAATGTCAATATGATATACATTTTTTTTTTATTAGTATTGGATGTTCAAGAATAGCATTCCGACTAATCTTAGAGGTACACAAGTTCTCAATAAGGAGTTTCCTGCAAGTATACATCGGGTAATTTAATAGAAAAATTTTCTAATCTGATAACTTCTAGAGATTGTTTACACTTAAGAGAATTTGAACATTAGATTTGAGAGGAGCATTCTACCGAGCTCATGAAGGCCTTTACCACTTGAGAGAATATAAATTATTTAAAAAGCAAAAAGAGTCATCTACAATTATAAAATAATTTCAAATAAGAACTGAGAATTTAAAATGCATTCTAGAAACCATTCTAAAAGTAATAAATAAAAACTCGATTTCTTTCTATATTTGTTTTTTACAATTTTTTGTCTTGCATTTTTTTTTTCAATTCTTTTTGGGTTTTTATCTTTTATCAAACCCTAAAAAGTAAAACTTTAAATCTAAAAACCCTTAAACAAAGAAGATATTTTTGTCAAAGTAAATGGACATCACAAGGCTTTTGCAACATGCATGAACAGATTAATAGTACAAATACAGATGTGAACATATATAATAACTCTGCAAAAGAGAAAACATATTTTTTTTTGAAATAGACTTCAATTCAATTCATGAATGAAGGAAGTTACAGCTGTGACCAATAAGTTCAGGTACAAGCCCTGATTACAAGTCAACTACACAACGGTTATACGCTCCCCCGCACACAACTTTCATTATGCCGGACATTGTTTAAAAAATTTCAAAAAAACTCTCTATAGACACAGCCCTTCCTGAGATGCGAGACTCTATAGAAATAGAGATATCCATCTCGACTTGTCTACGAGAAAAACCACATAACACCCCCACCCTCCAAAAGAGGAGGGGGATTTTTCACCCTCATCCTCCAAAGAAGGATAGAGACTAAACTACTCTTCTCCTCCACAAGAGGAAAGAGAATTGTCTATTTCAAATTATTCTCTTTAAAACTAACAGACAAAACAAAAAGAAAAAACAACTAACAGACTTAAGACAAAAATCAAAAACCACTCCGTAAACAACCACTGACTACACCACACTGTCCCCCACTATCCCTGCCACCCATAACTGCCTCAACCCGCCCTACGTCCTACCACTTCCTGCAACCAACAAGCAGATAACGGACACCTCCAGACGAGCCATCAGATAGTAAACGGAGAAGCAAGAAGAAATAGACACCTTCACCGAAAATCCTTTATTCAAACAGAACACCTGCACCTTCATCGACCAAAACAAAACCAACGGAAGGCCTCACCACCTCCGTTTCCACTAAAAACAGAGTAGTAGAAAAACCAAAGGAACAATCTAAAGCCAGAACAAGACAGGAAAACAGAGCATAAAACAGAAAAGAAAATAACAGAAAACCATTGTCGCCCATCCCCTTCTCCGACCACCATCCTTGAAGAGAGACACCATGAGCTACGTCCGGGCTCTGCCCTAGAAAAGGCACCTTAACCCCCATGCACGTTGATCTTCAAATCGAAAAAACATCTGTTTTCCATGGATAAAACAGAGTCCATAAACCTTGCCAGGATGCAACCCAAACCTGCATGCAAAACCATCGCCTCCTAGCACAAACTGCCTTGACCCTGCTCACACCGTAAACCTCCAACGTATCCCCTCAGCAGACCATTCTTCCAGGCAACCTCACATACACCTCTCAAGCATGCCTAACTTCATATTATATGTAAGGTACTGGGATTATGATTTTATACAACTCTCAGCCAAAACAGTCAGGAACACCGGACTGGATCTATGATTTTTAGCCACCCACCATGGCCATACGAAACCGATGTCCTCCACCTCCATCGTGTAAAATCTCCCCGCCAGCTGCGTGAAAACTATGGTTGAGAAAATCGGGAACCATGCCTGGTGGTGGCCATACAACCCCCTGAGATTTGGCCAACAAATTTTATTCTCAAGCTAACAAAAAGATAGGTAAACACAGAAAAAGAAACCTAAAACCAAACAGGAAAAAAAAGAGAGAGGGAGAAGGGAGGGAGAAGCCGAGGCTCCCACCTCCCTCCGGTGATTTTTTCGGATTTATTTCCTAGAGAGAAGGTGGAGTTTCTCTCACTAGGTGCATACTAATGTAACTGCTCTTTCAATCAAGAGAAAACATATATGATATGCCTTTTTTATGCGTTTCCGGCATTGACATTAATATAATATGGTTTCTTTTATACATCATGTGTTCCATGACTTGCGGTTACCGAAGAAAGAATGGATCAGATCATGGAGCTTTTTGTCAAACGCAACCTTCTTTGTTAAAGAACCGTATGTATACCACATTGAATGAATGGGGGAATGAACGATTCAAATTCTCAGCTTTGTCAACATTTGAATACGTTCCTTTGACCTCAGCTTGCTTCTTTCCGCCTGCCTGACTAAACTAGACTTCGAAATTGGATCCGTTGAATTAGCATCACCTACGTACGTGTTTCGTTAGGACATATATTTTAACACGTCCAATCCCATGCACTAGAATTGAATGTAAGCCAGAGATGATCTAAGTCATCAACAAGATGTTCCAAGCAAAAGAAAAAAAAATATAGATATATATATATATACACACACACACACTAGGACAACATCAATGCAATGCACCTTTGTCTAGATGGGTGAAATGATTATTTTTAGAAAAATAATATATATTTCATAAGAAAGGTTGATTTCAATTAATATTTTTAGGCATAGGGAAAAAAATATAAATTCTAGCAAATATTTTTGGCGTAATGTAAATTTTATTTTTTTGATATGTTAAATTCTTAATACAATTTTATATACAATTCATATACTAAGTGAAAAAATTTAAATTAACGGTGTGTTTCGTTAGGACAAACATTTTAACACGTCCAATCCCATGCACTATAATCCAATGTAAGCCAAAGATGTTCTAAGTCATCAACAAGATGTTCCAAGCAATATATATATATATATATATATATTTGTATCTCGTACCTCCACTTTAATATTTAAGAAACGTTGTATATCTTGTAAAAATAGAAAAAGTATTGGAATTTTTTAACATGCCGATCCATTTTGAAAATAGTGGCAAAATATTTGATGGCTTTCTGAAGGGAGAAGTAGCTAATAGAAGAAGTTCCCCTCTCCCTCAGGCAACGTTGCCATTTTATAGATGAAGAATCAGCCTTTAAGCAAACTGTACAATAAAGCAAATAGTACTATACAACACAAGCATCTTTAAGCAAGTTTTGAGTACTTTCTCCGCGTGAATTGCATTAGTGTTAATTCCGTTCTTTGTACTAAAAGTCAAGTAGTAAGAATCTTGTCAAAAAAGCAATCGATCAATCAGTTTTTTAGAGATGGTAATCATTTGGTGCCTACCAGTTATCTGGAAGTAGTGAAAATGAAAAATGAAAAATGGAACTACTAGTATTAATGAAAAATGAAAGCAAGAACTAGATGACTAGAAGTAGTGAAAATGAAAGTAGATCAAAGCAGGACTAGATAACTAGTATTAATGAAAAATGAAAGTAAGGACCAGATGATTAGAGATAAATAAAAATAGTGATAAATGAAAAATAAACGAAAGTACTTAGTAAGGAGGGAAGTAATAAGGTTTATTCCAAGTGAAACAACTTACAAATTAATATTAATATGAAGGTGGGGGAAATAGGTTTCTTAACAAACTCAAAGGTGTAAGGATTTTTTTGGAGAAACACGAGTAGCATGAAGGGAAGTGTTGCAGGTGGAGACAAAAACAGTGAACAGTGCACTGAAAGACACCGAATGCACCGTTGCACCGTTTGCTCTTTTGTATTGTTAGGCACCTCCCCATCTCCCCAAGAATCATGCAGCAAATTGCTACAACGTAGTGATCTGCTCTCCTATAAATAGGAGAGCTTAAGAGTGTAGACAGTGTGTGCATCAGAGAGTGTAGACAGAGTGTAGAAAAGAGAAAGAAGAGAGGAAGAGAGTGGGTGAGCAGAGAAAATTTTTCTGTAAAAATTATTTTTATAGTGAAATTACAGCAGCTGTGGACGTAGGCAATTGCCAAACCACGTTAAATTTCGTCCCTCCTTTATTTAGAATCGTCTCTGTGTCAGAACAGCTCCCAACAACTGGTATCAGAGCACTGGTTCGAGCTGTCCAAAAATTCAAGTTGCTCAAAATCAAATTTTGACAACTCCACGGCGTTCCTCGCATCGAGACGAATCCGTTGCCGCAAACAGAATCGAAAATGGAGGTTGGACGAGGCTACACGCGCCCCTAGAAGATCGGCGCGTGCATCTGCTGCAACCCACGCGCCCCACGCGCTTCGGAGGTTGAAGACGCGTGCACCACATGCTCCCACGCACCCCCACGCACGCCAGAGGTTGAAGACGCGTGAAGGACACGCCTCCACACGCCCCCACGTGCCCTAGAGAGGTTCGGCGCGTGTGTCACACGCGCCTCACTCTCCCCCACGCGCCACAGTACTGTAAGCGCGTGTATCTCACGCGCCAGACAGATCAGAACCGTCCATTTTTCAGATCTGATTTTGGCTAGATCTAAGCCATTCGGAGTCCGATTTCGACGATCAAATAGTGCTTTCCAACTATTTGGATCATTCCAGACTCATCCGTACGGTCAAAATTTTGAGATTCGGCATCAGTACATTGGATCTGCACCATCCACTTGTTGCAAATCATTTTGGGCTAGATCACGCCAGTTGGAGTTCCATCGCGACGATCAAATAGTGCTGACAAACTATTTGGATCATTTCGGACTCGTTTCCAGCTAATTTGAGTGTTTCAGACGCAACGGTGATCTTTATTTGTTTGAATTTGAACTCATTTGTAAAGTTATGGCTGGAGAAGAAGCTAAAGGTGTTGGTATCGAGAAATTTGACGGTACAGACTTTGCCTACTGGAGAATGCAGATAGAGGATTATCTCTATGGGAAGAAACTACATCTTCCACTCCTAGGAAGAAAGCTAGATGACATGAGCAATGAAGATTGGAGTTTCCTTGATAGAAAAGTGTTGGGAGTCATTAGACTAACACTGTCAAGATCAATTGCACACAATGTGGGAAAGGAGAAGACCACGGCGGATTTGATGAAAGCTCTATCGGACATGTACGAGCAGCCATCAGCCAATAACAAAGTGCATTTGATGTACAAGCTATTCTACTTGAGAATGGCAGAAGGAACTCCAGTTATTCAGCATCTGAATGAGTTCAACACCATCATCAATCAATTAGCTTCAGTGGGGATTGAATTTGATGATGAAGTACGTGCATTGATTGCTCTAGCTCAATTGCCAAAGAGCTGGGAGGCCATGAGAACAGCTGTCAGCAATTCTTATGGCAAAACAAAGATGAAGTATCAAGATATCCAGGACCATATTCTTAGCGAGGAAGTTCGCAGAAGAGATACAGGAGAAGCATCAACTTCCAGTTCTGCCTTAAACCTCGAGACGAGAGGTAGAGGAGCTAGTAGAAGTTCAAATCGGGGCAGATCGAAGTCCCGAAGAGGCAGAAATAAATCTAGATCTGGAAAACAAGTACAGTACTGGAATTGTGGTAAGATTGGCCACTTCAAAAATAATTGCAAGGAAGCAAAGAAGAAGAATGAGCATGACTCTGTTAATGCCACAACAGAAGATCTCCAAGATGCCTTACTTCTTTCAGTCGACAACCAAATTGAATCTTGGGTTTTAGATTCAGGAGCCTCGTTCCACACTACAGCACAACGAGAAATCATGCAGAATTATATCACTGGTGATTTCGGGAAGGTGTACTTAGCAGATGGTGAAGCGTTGGAAATCGAAGGCATGGGAGATGTACCAATCAATCTGCCCAATGGAAGTGCATGGTTGCTACAGAAGGTGCGACATGTTCCCAAACTCATGAGGAACCTGATTTCTGTAAGACAACTTGATGCTGATGGGCATTCGGTACTATTTACCGGTGGCACGTGGAAGATAACAAAAGGAGCTATGGTAGTAGCTCGAGGCACAAAAACAGGTACTCTATACATGACTTCAAGTATTAGAGATACTATTGCAATTGCTGATACAAATGCCAACCTATGGCATCAAAGGCTTGGTCATATGAGTGAGAAAGGAATGAAAGTACTATTATCCAAGGGGAAGTTACCAAAGTTGGAATCAACTGATGTCGACATGTGTGAATGTTGCATTTTTGGGAAACAGAAAAAGGTTAGTTTCCTGAAAAATGGTAGAACTCCAAAATCTACAAAGTTGGAGTTGGTGCACACAGATTTGTGGGGGCCATCCCCAGTCGCTTCTCTTGGAGGATTGCGGTACTATGTTTCCTTTATTAATGACTCAAGCAGGAAAGTATGGGTTTATTTTTTGAAAAATAAATCTGACACATTTGATACTTTCAAGAAGTGGAGAGCCATGGTTGAAAATGAAATAGACTTGAAGTTAAAATGTCTGAGGTCAGACAATGGAGGAGAGTACATCGACAGAGGGTTCAAAGAATTCTGTGCTGCAAATGGGATTAAATTTCAGAAGACTATTCCCGGGACACCGCAGCAGAATGGCGTAGCTGAACGCATGAACAGAACTCTCAACGAACATGCCAGAAGCATGAGGCTGAATTCAGGATTGCCTGAATGTTTTTGGGCTGATGCAATTAACACTGCAGCCTATTTGATTAATCGGGGACCTTCATTCCCTTAAAGTTCGATCTACCAGAGGAAGTCTGGAGCGGAAAGAAGGTAAATCTTTCCCATTTGAAAGTTTTTGGCTGTTTATCATATGTTCACATAGATTCTACTTATCGTAACAAGTTAGAAGCCAAATCTAGAAAATGTTTTTTCATCGGTTATGGTGATGAAGAATTTGGCTATCAATTTTGGGATGATAAAAATTGCAAAATCATCAGAAGTAGAAATGTGATATTTAATGAGCAGATTCTGTACAAAGCTAAGTCACAAGCTGAATCTGAGGAACAACCAAAGAAACCTGAGGTTGTTGAATTTGATGTTACTTGAGTCAACATTGATCAGAACGAGGATCAAGAAAATGATGATACACAGATCGAACAACGTACACCACTCACTGTTACTCGAAGATCTTCAAGGACAATCAGGCCACCACAACGGTTCTCACCATCTCTATACTACATCTTGCTAACAGATAGTGGTGAACCGGAAAGTTATGATGAAGCTCTACGAATTGAAGATTCGATCAAGTGGGAGAAAGCCATGCAATATGAGATGGAGTCACTGATGTCAAATCAGACATGGGAGCTAACTAAGCTTCCAAAAGGCAAGAAGGCTTTGCAAAATAAATGGGTGTACAGAATTAAAGAAGAACATAATGGTAGCAAGCGCTACAAAGCCAGAATGGTCGTGAAGGGGTTTCAACAAAAGGAAGGTGTCGACTACACAGACATTTTCTCTCCAATTGTAAAATTAACAACGATCAGGCTAGTGTTGGCAATTGTGGCTACAGAGAATCTACATCTTGAGCAGTTAGATGTGAAGACTGCATTCCTTCATGGTGACTTGGAGGAAGACATTTATATGCACCAGCCACAAGGATTCTCAGTGAAGGGAAAAGAGAATCTAGTTTGCAAACTAAAGAAGAGCTTGTATGGCCTAAAACAAGCTCCACGACAATGGTACCGGAAGTTTGACAACTTCATGTGCAGTAATGGATTTACAAGACTACAGGCTGACCATTGTTGCTATATGAAGAACTTTGACAACTCTTATATTATCCTACTGTTGTATGTGGATGATATACTCGTTACAGGGTCAAGCATCAAGGAAATCAATGAACTGAAGAAGCAATTGTCAAAGCGGTTTGAGATGAAGGATTTGGGTGCTGCAAAATAAATCCTTGGTATGAGAATTATTAGAGACAGGTCTAATGATACTCTCAAGCTCTCCCAGGAGGAGTATGTAAAGAAGGTGCTCAGAAGATTTAACATGGACAAGGCGAAACCAGTGAGCACACCCTTAGCTAGTCACTTTCGACTAACTAAGGATCAATCGCCAAAGACGGAGGAAGAGCAAGAATGCATGGACAGAATACCCTATGCATCTGCTATTGGTAGTCTTATGTACGCCATGGTTTGTACAAGGCCAGATATTGCACAAGCAGTGGGAGTTGTGAGTAGGTACATGAGTAATCTAGGAAAACAGCATTGGGAAGCAGTCAAGTGGATTTTAAGATATCTACAAGGCTCTTCAGATACATCACTATGCTTTACAAAAGCAGGTTTAAAACTACAGGGATATGTAGATGCTGATTTAGCAGGTGACGTTGACAGCAGAAAAAGTACTACTGGATTTGTGTATATGCTGGGTGGTACAGCTGTATCGTGGGCTTCTAAGTTACAAAAGATTGTTGCTCTCTCAACTACAGAAGCGGAATACGTTGCTATAACTGAAGCAGGGAAGGAAATGGTTTTGTTGCAATCATTCTTGGAGGAATTGGGAAAGAAGAATGAAAAAGGCATTCTGCACAGTGATAGTCAGAGTGCTATTTTTCTTGCAAAGAATCCAGCCTTTCATTCTAGAAAAAAACACATACAGTTGCGATACCATTTTATCCGATCTCTTCTTGATAGTGGACAGCTGATACTTGAGAAGATTCGAGGAACAGAGAACCCAGCAGACATGTTCACAAAAGTAGTTACTGCTGACAAACTGAAGCTGTGTATTGCTTCAATTGGACTTCGTACTTAAAGGCATGACTTGAAATTGCTGTGATAGTTGCTATGAAGATATGTAGACTCATTTGTCTCCAAGTGGGAGATTGTTGCAGGTGGAGACAAAAACAGTGAACAGTGCACCGAAAGACACCGAATGCACTGTTTGCTCTTTTGTATTGTTAGGCACGTCCCTAAGAATCATGCAGCAAATTGCTGCAACGTAGTGATCTGCTCTCCTATAAATAGGAGAGCTTAAGAGTGCAGACAGTGTGTGCAGCAGAGAGTGCAGACAGAGTGTAGAAAAGAGAAAGAAGAGAGGAAGAGAGTGGGTGAGCAGAGAAAATTTTTCTGTAAAAATTATTTTTATAGTGAAATTACAGCAGCTGTGGACGTAGGCAATTGCCGAACCACGTTAAATTTCGTCCCTCCTTTATTTAGAATCGTCTCTGTGTCAGAACAACTCCCAACAGGAAGATGGGAGAAGAAGCTAATAGTAGCTAATATAAGAAGTTCAAATAGATTTAGCATCAATCTTTAGAATGCTCCATTTATTAAAATCAATATTATCAGTTTCTTCAATTGAAAAGTCCTCCTCATTAATGATATCAGGGGGTATACTAGATCTAGAACTAATAGACGAATTAGATCTAAACATTTTATTTATCAAGAAATCAACCAAAACTAAACTTAACACTCACTAATCCTATCTTCACTCATGTACTTGTTGCATTTCATAACACATACCTTGGGGTCAACTATCTACCCACTCATGCCCTAAATTCTTTTCAAAACAGGTCTTATAGACATGGTCTTTGGAATTCTTTACAATCGGGGTGGGCCAAATGAAATAGGAATTGAACAAGATTAAGAAAGTACATAGTAAAGGATGGGAGACAACACACTAGACAAGATGAACAGATATAAATCACCTACCAGTGACAAAAATTGGCTTTGATACCAATAAGAGGAGCAGAAGTAGAGTAGGAAAGTAGTAAAGTGAGGATCATATAACTGGACCCCAATACCTAATACTAGAATTGTTAAACATGAGCCTATTACTCCAGCCACCCCTTTGATATTGCTAATAGGTTTATCACTCTTGGTAGTATTCCCATTGGTAAACCTGTTTTCTTTCCGACTGCTTTTAGTACGCCCTATGATCCATATGCAAAACCTATTAATTATACTCAGTATTACTTTGCTTCCAAAACTGAGTACATTAACAAAAAAAAAAAAAAAAAAAAATTCCCAGAGTCTGTTTTAAATTGAACCAAATATTTAATTGGTATTGCCTTTAGATGCATTGGTATCCTTAGTAATGTAATAAGCAGAAGTAACCTGAGAGGAGGTAAAAACAACTTTCAGTTTTAAATTAGGTTTAGCAGTTTTTACTAAATCTTCCAAATTGTTTTTTGAGATTTTGGTTTCTTCTTTCCAAGGTTATCAGTCATAGATCCAACAAAAGAACATCTAGTTCCCGCAAAAGAATTTCTCCTCTCATTATTTATTAGAGGTTGATCAAAACTAATTTTAACAGTACCGTTCAAATATTGTTGAATATAATCAAGGTTAATTTCATTAGAAATAACCTTAGCAGGAGGAGTTTCATATTCCAAAATCCATTTATCAGGAAGAGTAATATCTTTCCATTGAATCATTTTTGAAACTTAAATGTTAGCATTAGGAGTATAACTCTGAATTATCAAAATTTTATTTTTTGAGGTTTTTAAGATAGATTTATGATTTAAATTACCTTTTAATATCCGATAATAAATATGATAAACTATGGCAAGAGGTTTGCTACCCAAAGTTTTCAAAATCATTCAAAAGGAAAATGTTTTAATTGTCACAAGTCTGTATTTATAAATTTCAAAGTGATTTGTTAAACCAAAAATTGTTATTACGCATTGATTGCATCAAAGCACATTTTTGTCAGATAACAAGCTATTTTAAATATATTTGATTTTAATATTGAATATATAAAAGGATCTAAAAACTACTATATTCCTAATTTTCTTACTTGTAAATTCTTGTAGAAAATATGAGTAAAAAAAAAAAGATATATATATACACACACACAAAGCCCCAAGAATTGTATAGTGCATGTAAATAGCGACGTGGCGAACAAAGATCATAAAGAAGTTATATTCTTTTTATCACCATTCTCTCAATATCTCTTAATTTGACGTCAAATGATTGATTCACAAGTAGAACATATATAACAAATAGTTTCTAATCATTTAATATTACTTCACGGAAGGGTGGGAAGATGATGAATTGCAGTATGCAGAAATTAATATATAATCAAAATCAAAATAAGGTAACCAAAGGAAGACAAGAGTTACATGTTTAGTGCTCTTAAGAAATCCTAAATATCTAAAATTGTGTTTGAAAAATTAGAGTCGATAGGATACATTTTACTTATGTCATCAATGGATCAATCTCTAATTGTGCTTTGATTACTAAAATTGGTAGTTTACTTTATCCATGCATCGTCGATCAGTCATAATTGTTCATAACCATTGGTCTTAAGGGTTCTCTAATTGAGAAATGTTGTTGATTAATAAATTGTCATCCAATGACTTGATATCAATGTTTTTAAATCCGTTCTATATCGGCTGGTATGACAGAAGTTTATCATTCCAATGTAGTATTCGGTACACTATACCACCACATTTCGTTTCACTCTAAATTCCGGCTATTCCGGTCCATTTCGGTCATTCCAACTAGAATTTGCATTTCGTTTTCCATTCCATTTCAGACTGTTTTTATAATTTTTTTTTGTACTTAGATGGTATTTTTGTAAATTTTAAATCCAGATGGTATTTCATTAATTATAGAATATAAAATCTATTTATATAATTTTTTTTGTAACTTTAAATATGTCTCATCATTCTCTCTTTTTTCTAAATATTATTCTTTTTAATAATTTATCTATTATTTGATTTTTTTTTTCTTTAGTTTTGTGTCTAAACTCAACTTTGTGATTTTTTCAACATATATTCATTTTATAAATCTTCAAGTCTTCTATATATATACACATATACATGATATACACTTACATATATATATTTATTCTATTAGTTTTTAGTTTATATATATATATATATATATATTTATATATAATATATAATTAATCTCGAAAAGGTACCAATGTCGAAATATTTCATTCTAATATATTAATTGAAACGGTTACCGAAAAGATATTTAAAACTTTGCCCAATATCATATTATTTATTTATTTATTTTATTTTTATTTTTTATCTTCCAACCTATTGATATCGCATCAGATAATATATATATATATATAAAGATAATAGTTAGGCAAATAGCACACTACAAGAAAAACCATGTTTTGCGAGGTGCAACCTCACCGCAATTACCCTGTTTTATCGTAGAGTCAGATGAACTGCTGCGAGCTCATTAAACCGCTAATCGGTTGGGAGTAATACGTCTGGTCAGACTAATTTCGGTGAATACTTGAAGCTGGCCGCAGTTGGTACAGATAAAGCCGCCGATGGTTCCCGCAGCAGAAGACAATGGACACCGAGGGTTTGAAGGGCAATTTCGGTGGAAATTCGTCAGCTTTGAAAGCCAATTTCGGTGATAGTTACGGCCATTCTCTGGCACGGCAATCGTTACGATTCGGCGAATTTGGGCACACCGAAATTGCTTGAGAATGTTGCCGCCAACTGCTCCCGCAGCAATGATTCGATCCCATCTTGGATTGAAGGGCAATTATCGCCAGATATTGGGACGTCACTGTTTAATGCTTACTACGAGTTCTTTGGGTCACCGCAAAAGCTACTTCAGCTTTTTGCTGGAAAATCGGGGAAATATATAAAACAATGGGGATGAGATTGCGGTGAATTTGATTTGGCACTCGATTCGCCAAGTTCACATATTTCAGGGGAAGTGGTGATACCGCAAGAAATGCCAATTGCTTGTGGGTATATGCGATGAATAAATAGAGGCATTTCCTACGGATTCACGACGAATTTGTTGGGGGCATAAGTCTAAACTATTTTTTTTATGCTTTTTTCTGGATTCATGGGTACGTATGTTATTGTTGGTTGGAACTGAATCTCAAAAACCAACCCACAGGTAATTGTTCGTCAATCTCAACTACTCATAAACCCATTTTCATTTCATACAATAGTCTACTTCTACATATATGTATAATATTGAGAAATTTGCCCCTGAACCCGTTTTTACGTCTATGTGTCAATTTAACAACCTTGTAAATAAACCCAATTATATTCTTTGAATTGCATTTTTGAACAACCTGCGAACTTGTATCAATCTCTTGTAATACATAGTACTCTGCCAATCCTTGTTTCTAGGACTTATTGTTTTAGATTCTGTTTAGCTTTTTTCACAGCTTCGGCAAATTAAAACACCGTATATACTACTCTGTTTTCATGTACAATATTGCCATCTAGTTTTCATAGAAGCTTGAATTAACATCTCATTTACGTTCAGAACATTATACATTATACACGACATAAAGAGGAAATGTCATGCAAAATCAAGCTTATATTCTTAAATATATAGTATCTACCACTGGTGTGCTAGAAATATCATGTGCCACTCATGGGATCAGTCCTCAACATGGCTATATATACATTTAAACCTGGGAGTGAAGTCTATATATAGCATCCTGTAGGCAGGTTCATTGGTGCATCAAAACATTACAAGCTTTGCTCATATCATGTTACCTGTCATATATACCTGCATATTACAAAGATGAAAACAATTATAGTCAGAACACACAAACCCAGCCTACTCCATACCATTCAACCTGAATTATTGAACAAAAATCATTCACCAAAACTCCATTACAGAGATATCTAGACAAACATTTATTTTTACCTATTAAGCTATATTCTCTCAAGTATATGTTTAAACATCACAAACATCATGAAACCTTGTCTTACTACTTGTACTTGGCATTTGATTTGTTTTTTGGAATGTGAGAATAATATTGAAAGGTTTGTTAGCAATATGGAGGAATGTTATTTATGAAATTAAATAACTGCATCTACTATTTATGCATCTTTTACAAGTGGCTGCTAGAGAAGATTGTATAATTTTAGCAAATAAATTGATTGAGAAAAGGGAAATAATTATTTCTAAACCAATAAAGTCCTTCCAAAAAACCAGACAACTTGTTTTAGAATGAGACTCCTCTCATACACTAAGAAATAATGTGATTCTAGACTAGATCATCAAATTTGATGCAGAATCATCACACCAAATATGGAGGGAAATTAACCATAGTCAAAACAATTACATGCTAAAGTCCAGCTATAAACCATCACCTATAGTCCTTCCATCAAGTCATTACCATTTCAGCAAATTTTTTATTGCCTAGTAAGCTAGATTCTCTCAAGTTCCAGGTGCTAAAACCAGTTAACATCACTGCCTTTTATTAAACTACTACTTGTACTTCGTATCACATGAGTATCTTCAAATAGAGAATAATATTGGATAGCTACCTGAAAAGAATATGCCTACTATCCAACATTATTGAAATTACATAACTGCATCTAGTATTAACCTCTTTTGTAAGTGCCTTGGTCTAGAGAAGATTGTATATATAACAAGTAATCTGATTGAGAAAAGGGAAATAATTATTTCTCTACCAATAAAATCCTTTCAAAAGATCGCCATACAACTTCTGGATTGATTCACCCCAATCTTATGTTGTTAGAAATGCATGATTTATAGAATAAAACTAAAAATCTGATGCAAAAATAATAGATAACAAATATTTTCGGAAATTAACCATAGCCAAAATAGTTACATGATAAACTCAGTACATAAACCATCATCTATCCCCAACATTTCAGCATTACCTCAATATAATATTTTATTTCAACCACTAGGCTAGATTCTCTCAAGTTGTAGGTTCTAATATCCAGTTAACATCCCAAGTCTCTTATTAAACTACTACCTGTACGGTGTACCACATGAGTATCTTGATACCAAAGAATAATATTGGACACCATTAGAAAAGAATCTGGAGAAATGTTATATATTAAAGTATATTTTGCATTTAGTATTAATATTGTTTGTAAGTGCCTAGTGCCTACTTTTCAAGATTGTATATATATAACTAGTCTAATTGATTGAGAGAAGGGAAATAATTATTATTTGGTATACCAATAATTATCTTTCAAATTATCATACAACTTGTTTAAGCATTACGTATCCTCTCATACACTAAGAAATGCATGAGAGGATAGAATAGCACTTCAAATCTACTATTTCTGATCACACCAAATATTTCTGGAAATTAACCGTTGTCATCCCAATTACATGCTAAAGTCAATTTTAACCATCACCTATACTCGATCCATCTTAGCATTACCTCATAAGAAATCTATTATTTCAACCTAGTGAGCTAGATTCTCTCAAGTTGCAGGTTCATATATCCAGTTAACTTCATTAAATATTTAACACTCTTAACCATTTTCGGACAAGACACAGCAGTAGGAAGGGATAGAATTAAGCACACTTACAAAGGGCCAGAGAAGCCTTTAACAAACTGTTTCACAGCCCCAGTTCCAACAATTATATGCCCATCACTCTGTTGGGATGCCATTCCAGCAACTAAAACCAACTTCAGAAAACCTGCACCATGTCCCCCACCACAACTATGTATGTAAATATGTTCCTGCCACCAAAAGTTAGTAATACTTAACAAAATATCAAAATCACTCCCAGTTTAGAATCCCATCCAGCTAAACATCTCCTTGAGTGTCTCTATTAGACACTCTTTGAGATGTTGAGTCATCCATCCTCTTGTCATAGGACATTTGCCAAACTAATAATTGTCTGACATCCCTTTTCATCTCATCCAATTCTGTCTTGTACATCAATGCCTATTTTTATACTTCTCATTTTCTTGGCCTAGGTGCTCAAGTTGTGCCAACATAGCTGATGGTCTAGTCTCAGTTATAACTGAACCACCAAGTCCTCTTGTATAACCAGACCTATGGCCTAGCACCTCTCTGAATATTGTATTTGCAGCCTCATCTGTGCGCTCCTCAGGCTGAATCTCATCTAATTTCTCACACATTGTATTCTGATGCAATCAATACATATTGTATGAGTTAATGTTATGGGAAATAACCAATGTTAAATGGGGTTCCTTGAATGGAACAAACTCACGGAAAGGCACTAAGTTAGAGAGCACGCACATAGTAAGTTTCTGTCATGGGAGTGACAAATGTCCCTTTTTTCTTTGACCAATGAGTTTCTTTGTAGAAATTAACCAAGTTGTCTGCGCTTGGACCCTTCAAATACATACATAAATATTTCAGATATTCTTTGTAGGACACACTACCACTGACTTAGCCACTTAATGATTAAAGTCACTACAATCTTACCATCTCTTGTATTAACCTCACAAAAGATTTTCTGCCTGCAGTGTGGTTCACCCGCTGCTTTTTCCTATTGGCTGTATTTTGCTTTGATTTTTTCTGCAATAACACATAATGACAATGTTACTTCCACATTCAGCACATATCACTTTCTATTTACCTTTCTTAAAATCCAATTCTATATAATTTAGCACAATTACAGCATTACATGTCACTTGTTACCTTGAATTCATCACTCCCCCATCTTTCACATAACTTTTTCCATACATCTGGTTCCACCAATGAGGTTGACTTCATTAATGCCTCCTGCTGTGTGTCACAACCCCTGTATATTTTATGAAGCTGGTAGTGGAAGTCATTGAACTTCTTCCCGAGATTCCTCTCCACCATCTCACGATGATTCCTCTTACTCCAATCTAGAATGAAGTCAGCCTGTAAGATCACACCAATTGATCAACATTGCATTTCCATCAATCTTTTTGCCTTATAACATGTACAGAAATATTTAACAATCTGACAAGTTAATGAAACCGGCTCAATACCCTGACACGATTGATTAATTCCTCTTTCTCTTGTGCATCTACAACATCCCAACTATTCTGAATCATGCTTGCATGATGTTTGATAATCCATGTTAGTCTTGTTGTAAAGAACATTGTGTTCTCACATGATGGTGCCCTCTAACCATCATTAATCTGCAATGGAATGAGGCCGTGCTTACGAAGCTTCATAAACTCAGTGCATCCAGCTAGTCCAAGACACCTCCGCATTGTTTGTTTCCCTGCCATTTATAGAAGTCAGATGTTAAAATCATTGCCACAACCCAACACATTTCATATTCTACAACCACCATCAATGTGTACACTTAATTAATGCAGAAACTTTTTATTCCAGTAATGAATAAGAACCAAATTTTTTAACCATTCCCAAAAATTCTCTTGTATTACCATTACACTCAGGCACATCATCTGCAGTACCACTGTTAATTTCATTAACATCAGTACCCAAAACCATATCTGGTGGCTGAGTTGAGTCATCTGATCCAACGCTTTTTGCTCAACACTTTGTGTCCACCTATTAGGCTGCTCTTGAGGTGTTGGACCACTCCATGTGCAGCCATGACTTGGGACATTGCGAGTTTGTGTCATTCGGCCATGTCCACCAACTCCTCTTCTTGTTCCTCTCATGGCAAGCCTTACTTACAATTGATTGACACTTGAATCTAACATTGATCAATAAAAACTGTCATGGCCAAATGCTTCCAGGATGGGGTTAACATCATGAGTTTATAAATGGAACAAATGTTATATACAACTATCTACGTACGACCAAGTATTATTTATTAACTTATACAATCAATTGGATTTACTTAAACTTCAATCATCATAAGTTGTGTTAACATCAAGGGACCAAACTTAAGCAGAGTTAGGAATACAAATGACTGTGGGAAATATATATATTATGCAATCTACATTATCCACACAAGCAGAGTTTGGCTAAAGAAGAATACTTTCGAATCTCTACAAATTGTTTAAGTAATGACTAAATAAAATAATGTAATTTATTAGCATAACTGTGTCATTGCTGGTGTGCTAGTTTCATGATTATTTACAGATAAATCCATGGTGGATAACACAGTGACCTGATAGTAGTATGGAAACTGCTTGTACCCTGTTCTACTATGGCTGTAGAGAAGAATATGTACTCAGTCTTCTTGGTTCCATGCTGTTGACTTAAAAACAGTATTTTGTTTCTTATTCTTTTTGCACTTAATTGCACATCTATATGTGTCAATTTATCAAATGGTGAAGCAATATCACCCTACTCGCAAAATCCTGGACAGTTTAATAGCTCTATTACTGGGGAAAGATAAACCTTTTCACCAAATATCATTTACTGTATATATGCATCTATTTTTACATAACAAGATTTGTAACAACAACCCGTACAGAGTTTTCGACTAAGGTAAATTCCAATAAGGTATTCTTTTGCTCTCAACTTTTCTCCACTCTGTTCTAACATTGATTATAACAAAAAATAATCTATTACAACAAATGGAAATAAAAGTCCTTATATTAAATAATTCTAGGACTTGGGCATTTCAGGAACTGATTTGAATATATATATATATATATATAGATAGATATATTTTCCCAAGAAATCACTTGATTATGTTTACATTCATTTGCAGATGTAGATTATTAGGTGGAGGTGAGAAATCACATCTCATCAACTTTGCATAAACATGGAGCAGTTAAAAGAGCTCAAGTTAACAGTTAAGTTAGAGCATGGATTCAAGTTAGTAACCTGATTTCAAGTTACTAAACACAATAAGGTGCACCACAGACAAAGTACAATGGGACTTAGCATGTTGGAGTCAACTTACATGGATCTCGACAACCTAAATGGAAAGTATTGAAAAATCCAGCCAGTGAGAAAGTGACTTTTCAGCAAAATCCAAAACTTTGCCTTTCAAGGTCAGCTGAGTAACATGTGGAAACTGGGGCTGGAAAGTAGTCTACTTTATCTGCTTTAAGACCGAAAAAGGCAACCATCAACTTTCCCCCCACATTTTGCCGCTTCAAGAAATTTCACTCCCGCCACAGTTTTTGCTCCAAGTCTTATTGTACTCTATAATTGTACAGTCCATAGGACCCGGTACTTGATCCTAGCTATTTCACATTTTATTCTTATTCTTATTGTACAAGAAAGCATACAATACAATAAAGAGATGTCGATTTCTTGTCTATTAATACCAACATTTATTCTTATTGAAATCTGAATATTATTATTATTTTTTTTGCCAAAAATTCTTATTGAAAGCTCCAGTTCAAGTACAGCCTCCATGCATGAAATGGTCAGCTAGCGAACATTTCTTTTCTCTACAAAAAAACCACCTATGTCCCATATGTACGATGCTCTTGATACCAAATTATTAGAATTCCAGCTTTTAATAAATATCAGATATTGGTGCCACATAGGCTGCAGGATAAATATTAAATGGCCTGATAGAAACCATAGACAAGGTAAAGTTTCGTTCCCACCCTCATAAATATATATAGCCATGCCGAATTGGCCTTTTTTTATGATTCAAGTTTTATTAGTCAAAACTTTACCCTTTTGAATGAACTTTACCTTCCACAATATCTATTATTGGTAGTCACCACCAAAGTGGCACATGTAATACGACAACTCATTTCTTGGTGGCTTCCAGGAATTATTACTATTATTATTATTATAATATATAAGTTGTTGTTGATCCATTCTATTCATCGTTTACCATGTGCATTGAAATAATTATAGTTGAATACATCTACAATATTTCAGTAAAATGGAAATAAATATATAGTTGTCGAAGATTGAGAAATCCATTACTCATCTTTCATGAGTAAACCTTTTCAACCACAGCTTTTGGAAGTCAAACGGTTGGTTTATTACATCCATTCCTTGAAGATTTCATCTCCAATCTGCACTCCAGAATATTTGTCTCTATTGAGCATACCATGACTCAAGTAAACGTGTTTATTACATTGTTACCAAAACAATAAACCTTTTATTTATCTAATATGCCCTGTTTGCATGCACTTAGTATCAACCTTTTCAATACAGATCAACCAACAGATTTTGAATAATAAACACTCAAAGATTCTCTCAGTAGACCATACAAGATGGCTGAATTATGCAATAGATAGTCCCAACACAGAGCTGTAAAATATCTGTACAAACAAATCATCACCCATTGATTTGATCATCAATAAATATGAGTATCTCATATTAATAGAAAAAGGCAGTTACATATATAGTTTGGCAAAATGATTGGTATTACAGGATCCATGCACAAATGACGTCATTAATGAAAAAGTTCCAGACTGCATAAATATACAAAGCAAATACAGAAAGTCAAACTCTTTTATTGGTTACAACTGAAATCTCAGATTCAATAGTCTGCAAGTTGCCACAAAAATATGCCTAATAGTTTGACTATGCTCTGTCATTGTACTTTCCCCACCAATTTCTCCTGCTTATATCAAGGCACTCGATGCACTGTGGAAAAAAGGTAATGGAAAAGTGTGAATAAATTAAAGTCGATGCAATGAAATAAAAAGCAACATCACATAACATAATAGGCAAAATAATTTACATACATTTAACATGAACAGAGGAACAAGGCCAAACACACAGCAAAGAAATAAAACTATGTGCATTCTCATGAACTCCTGTGCCTATCAAATCATTGTTTCAGCTACTGGTACAATGGCTTATAATATCAGAATTTTCCTTTGGTTTGTTTCCCCGTTGGACCAACATTTTCTTATACTATTTTAATTGACATCCTCATAATAGGCAAGATTTATAGTACTATACATGTACATGCTTAATGAACAAACCCAATAAAATATGTAGTTGAGCACAGAACTCCATACCACTAGACAATAAATGGTTTCTGTTTTAGTTTAACAAATTATGTACACTTGCTAGTATACACATTTCATAAATATCATTTACACAATAGTCTCTTAATGGTGTGCTATTTCTCAAATACAATCTTATGTTAAAGCCTATATGGATTCACCATTCCAACTAAAACCTTTAAAAATGGCACATGGAAGGGATCAATAAGGTGGTTCACTACTGTCACCAGTTATAAAGACTATTGATAGACAAAGATTTCAGTTGGTCCGAGTTGTCACCTTTTCAATGAACCTGCCAAATGAAAAACAGTTTATGTATGTAACTATTAATGGACATACACATTTCTCCATCAGATTTTCATACTTATGCATGGTACACACACACACGTGCACTTTTACACACACAGGAACATATATATGTCAGCTAATAAGAAAGCTATCTATAGGGGGCTGTAAACATATTTAACCTTGGAGACATTATCTATCCAACATTATATAAACAAAGAATGCTTACTTAATCATTAGAGTCAATTTCATGATCGTCATCTCTATCCTCTTCGCTTGACTCTGATGTATTGTCACAATATGAGCCACTCTCATCTGAGGATGACTCGCTACTAAGAAACTCGTCCTCATCAACTCTTGGATCGGGGTGGTGTAACATAACTGTCTCATCAAGTACAATGGGGTCTATATCTAATCGATGCAAAGGCATATCAACGCATGTATCATCTTGATGTACAAAATGAGCTGGTGGAGAATATTCTTCATCCTGGTATGCTTCATCCTCAGGCAATTCATCATCATCGTCATCCCCAATTGTTGTGCTGGGGATGTCATAAACATTCCTACTAGTGACCTTCTGTACTACTAGCCAATTTCTCCCTAAACTCATATCTTTCAAATAAAAGACTTGGGATGCTTGGCATGCAAGTACAAAAGGGTCATCCTTGTAACATTTGCTAGTTGAGTCGAGACTTGTAAAGTGACTGCCAACATGAACTCCTCTTCTCATATCACATACATCAAACCAATCACATTTGAATAAATATACATGACGCCATCCTAGATAGTTGAGCTCGATGATGTCCATTACTACTCCGTAGAAGTCAATAGACCTACCTTGATGATCTCCAGGAACAAGCACACCACTGTTTTGTGTAAGACGATGTTCTTCACATTGCTTTGTGTGGAACCTAGTTCCATTCATAATGCACCCAGTATATGATGCAACCCACGGGTCAGGTCCACATGCTAGTGCGTAAAGATCATCGGACACCTCATCGGGGACTGAATTACGCAATTGCCTAATCTGGTTCAGATTAACAAAGTGTTAGTTGTATAAAATTCTACAAAACAGCAAAGGCCCTAGATTTGGCCCACCGCATGTTATATACAAGGTACTCACGCGCTCCTTGAACCATAACGGGAATTGATTTTCATGCGCATCATTTATGTTAATTACACCTTCGTCTTTCAATATGTTATAATGCTCCCTGCATTAATGCAAAAAAACAAAATATTGTCACCTAATACTTATTCGTGCAAATAGGCAAATGCGGTAAGAGGCAACAATTAAGCAAATTGAAAGACGATACTTACTCAAGGTAGACGGTAATCTCAGGACAATTGTTGAGGACATACCAACATAGTTTGGTAAATGTTTTATTATCTGGTCGAGTTGGCCTTGAAGCACCCAATGGCCTTACCTTTTGTGTAAATATTGAAAAATCTGATTCGTTACATCCTTCACAAACATCAACATTGCGCTTTTCTCTATGATATCTAGTTTCGATATCATGGAGATATATCGAACAAAAAGTCAAGCACTCGATGTGAATGTAAGCCTCGGCAATTGAGCCTTCAGCACGGGCCTTGTTTCGGAAATAACGCTTAAATTTTCCCAAATACCTCTCAAATGGATACATCCACCTATATTGTACAGGCCCTGCATATAATGCCTCACGTGGTAGATGAATAGATAGGTGCACCATTACATCAAAGAATGAAGGTGGGAGTATCATCTCAAGTTTGCAAAGGATGATTGGTATATCATCCTCAAGCTGCTTCAAGACATCTACAGCCAATGTGCGTGTGCACAATTGTCTAAAAAATGAGCTTAGTTCAGTCAAAGCCAATCTGATGTCAGGTCACAGGTACCCGGCAATAGATACAGGAAGTAGTCTTTGGAGGAAAATATGACAATCATGACTCTTCATTCCTGATATTTTACAACCATTTAACGTTACACATCTAGCAATATTTGCAGCAAATCCATCTGGAAATTTCACAGCTTGTAGCCACTGGCAAAAACTTCTCCTCTCATCTCCATGCAACGTGTAACACGCAGGTGGCATAACAAGTTTCTGTCCATGTTCTTGTAAATGTAATTCCTTCTTTATACCAAGAATGGACAAGTCCCTACGTGCATTAACTGAATCTTTTGTTTTTCCTGGAATCGCCATCAAAGTTCCCAACACGTTGTCACAAATGTTCTTCTCAATATGCATTACGTCAAGATTATGTCGAATTTTCAATGTTGACCAATAAGGTAACTGGAAAAAGATACCTGTTTTTGTCCAATTCAATTCATCGGGTCTTCGCTTTCTCTTCCTTCCACCTTTTCCAAATAATACATCCCCAACATTACTTAGTTGATTCAATAGATCATGGCCAGATAATTCAGAAGGTGGGGTGCGGTGATCAGTATTGCCATTAAAATTAGCCTTTTTCTTCCTCCAAGTATGTTCTGGAGATAGGAAACGACGGTGGCCCATATAACAATGTTTTTGACCATATTTCAACCACAAAGATTCAGTGTCAGCATTACAAGTTGGACATGCCAATTTTCCTTTCATGCTCCACCCAGAAAGATTTCCATATGCAGGGAAGTCATTAATCGTCCATAATAATGCTGCATGTAATTGAAAAGATTGTTTTCTCGATGCATCATACGTCTCAACACCAGTTTCCCACAAGTCATTCAATTCATCAACAAGAAGCCGCAAATACACATCAATCTCATTGCCTGGCGCCTTTGGTCCAGGAATTAAAAGAGACAGCATGAAGAACTGGTCTTTCATGCACAACCATGGCGGCAGGTTGTAAGGGACAAGTATTACTGGCCATACACTATAAGGTTTACTCATATTATTGAAAGGGTTGAATCCATCACTAGCTAAACCAAGGCGCACATTACGAGCATCAAGAGAAAATGATAGATGCTCTTGATCAAATTCCTTCCACCCAACTGAGTCACGTGGATGTCTCATCACATTCGAATCATCGATGCCTTATTCTTTGTGCCACCGCATGGCTACAGCTGTATCTTTCGACATGAACAACCTTTTCAATCTTGGTGTTAATGGAAAATATCGAAGAACTTTGTGGGGGATTTTTTTCTGTTTAGTGGTGCGAGTTATCCATCTTGACATACTACATTTGGGACAATCATGCCTGTCAGAATTTTCCTTCCAGTATAGTATACAATCATTTGGACATACATCAATTTTTATGTAACCAAAACCAAGGGCCCACTCCATCCTTCGTGACTCGCGGTATGATTCAGGCAAAACTGCATCCGGAAATGAAGTTTTCAACAACTTTAGTAGCATGTTAAATGACTTAACACTCCACCCCCCAATTGTCCTTATATGCAACAATTTCACAATGAAGGATAACTTTGAGAACTTAGCACATCCTGGATAGAGTGGACGTTTAGCATCTTCCAATAATTGGTCAAAACTTTTTGCCCTTGGGTCAACATAGGTGGGTCCTTCACTGGTAGACCCTTCAACTTGCTCCACATTTGTAAATGGTCCAAGCCGGATATCATCTAACATTTCATCCATGTCATCAACGTAGTCATCATTTTGCACTTCATTGACTTCATCATCAATGTCATTAGCATCCCAAGTCTCTTCCTCGCCATGGAAAATCCATTTGGTGTAGTTTTCATCAATTCCTATAGTGAATAGGTGTGTTTGCACCAAGTCTATAGTCTGGAAGAAGTTATTACGACAGTTACGACAAGGACACCTAATATTGTTTGTTGTTGCATGAGCTTGGGCCAATGTAATGAATTGGTGTACCCCTTCCCGATATTCTGTGGACCTAAATCGGTCAGTTATATGCATCCAACTTTTGTCCATGTCAAAATCACTGTAAAATGAAAATAACGGAGTTGGATAGTTATCGGTATAGTCTAAGCAAATATCAAATTTCAGCATCGACTATATATATATAGCTCAAGTGGTACTACGAATATATTATGTTGCTCCCGTTTGAATAGGTGGAGCTGCCATGGGGCATTCTACAAGGATTGATGAAGGGTTTTCGACAACCAAGGGCATGTAGTCATCCCCTCCCTCATCTCCCCTGCCCGCACTACCCCTCCCCTTCTACCATTACACAAAGGCTAGTACTATTCTGAAATGGAATGCTATTCACATCCGTATATATAAATAATATATATATGGATTTTTTTCAGATCAACAATATCAAAGTAAAAATGTCAGGAACAAGAGAAAAGTTACAAATACGATGTTTATGTCATTAATAGTTGTTTTCTGCTATGTTGTAAAATCGCTAATTTGAATTATTGTTATATTCACAGAAATTAAGCAAACCACAGATCAAGCTAGCAAGCAAGTCTATAATTTAACATAACTTGATAAGTAAACCATTTCAGATTAATGCACTTAATCTGAAATCCAGTTTGTCTAGGTGAGATCCTCTCTCAAAATTTCATTTTCTCTTCAATTGCAGTACATTCAGAAAACTGGTTATATTATCTGTACTAAAAACTTCAGGTACTTAAATGAATTTTTTGGGTTCTCTATGAAACTAGTAACTTGGATAGAGTGGAAATTAAATACATGTTTTCTATCCAACAAGTATGATAAATTGTTGTAGCCGCTTATGGTAACTTCTCCAAGTGGGTAGGATGGCTATAAGGCAGAAGAGGAACCAAGCAGAAATTACTGGGTCTTGTTTTTGTCATCAAATGCAAAAGGTTTGTTAGAAAATTACAAGGGATGTTGCGGAAGCTACACATAATACACTGTTTTACCAAGTCAGAAAAACAAGAGAGAGGGATACAAACAAATCATGAAAACTACTAACAAATAAAACTTGTTGTAAATCATGCATATTGGTTATAGATGCAAGATGAATTCGTTGATCCTTCATGAAAACTAGCCACAAATGTCCCTTAAATACTTTTTTTTTTTTTTTTTTGTTAAGGGAGATAGGTAATACAATAGACCAAGCCAAAAAAAAAAAAAAAAAAAAACTACTACTTTTATTAGAAGGATCTTGTTGTAAACCTCAGCTAGTATGATTCAATTACTGCTAGAGGTTGAACTTTATGTAGCTTGTGACTATTTCCCAGTCCTATTTATACTTTTTTTGTTTTTCTAAGCAAGCATATTTCAGTAAAGTAAAAGATTATACCAGTCCTATTTCTACTTATTTCATGTCAGTATTACAATTTCTCTGCTTTACACACAACCACACGGGTTCCAGTAGCTGTTTGTTAGATTTGGGCAGCTAACAAAGGGAAATATTAAAGGCATCAAACAAAATCCCCCATCAATCCATTTATTGCTGCAATCAACCCCATCTACCACCAAAATCATACAACATCCCACATACATGAATTTAACCCCATTCGCTTGGACCCTGTTCTACGTTGGCCAAACCCCCAAAAACTCACAAGTATGTATATGCTAGCATCTAAAAACCTCTCAAAACAAATCCTTCCGCAAATAAATTATTGTAAAGTAGATAAAGCATGGCAATTTTACCTATCACTTGCAAATGACCAAAACACAACTTGTGATTTTAGAAACCCGAAATCTAAGAGAGATAGACACGGATTGAGGGAGACCCTGTTCCAACTAGATTGAAAGGGGAGGAGATAGTAAGCTCAAATTAGTAAGCGTGGAGGAAGCTGTGAAGCGCATAGGTTTGCACAATGGGGCAGCCTTGATTGGGTAGGAAGAGAGAGGGAGAGAGAGAATTATACGAACGTATGGTGAAATATAAGGAGAGAGACAAAGGAGATCAACTTACCGACTAGGAGAGGAGGCGTGGAACGACGGCGTGGAGGAGGTGGACGGTGTCAGGTGTCGAGGTCGATGGTCCCCGAGAAGCCAATCTCTGGAAATTAACTGATTGCAGAGAGACGTTTTTAGGCAATTCCTCGCATTTGCCTGGTGGAGTTTAATGTGGCTGGGAAAATGTCGCTGCAACAGAATGACAAACGTATTTCCATGTGCACAACCGAAATAAATTCTTACGAGGAGTCTAATTCGCCGTAATACATATCACCCACTACGAATTTAAGTCCCACCACAAGAAAAATGCCGCTACAGTAATTAACCATTTGTTACGTCTAAAAAATGTACGCAGCATAATAACTTGGCAGCAAAAATTGGTTTTTCTTGTAGTGGCACTACGAGGCCTTTTGGTCAACTGATACAATGGAAATTTGGCCAATCAAGCATCTCGTATTTGCACGAGATTCATTTGAACTAATTTAAACTAACTAGATCTTGTTCAAACGAGACTCAACGCATTATGTTGAAACTAGATTTGTCCAACCTTGAACTAGTATGAGTATTTTCTTATAAATAAACTTGAATAATTTGAAGACTTTTCACACCTCATATGCATGTCATTAGGGATGGAACGAAAATTTCTTGAGGGACCAAAGTATAAAGATGGGAATATTTCATAACGTAAGATTAGAATAATATTTTGAATTGACTAAACGGGCATTGCAGGACAGAATACTGCTCAAGAGGATGATACTAAAAGAGAAACTCTTTATGCAACTGGGCTTAGGGAATCCCGTGTAACCAGGCACATTTTTTAATAAAAAATATTCATTTTTTCTTCCTACTTGTATTTCGTTTCCCATCTATCTCTCTTTCTATCAATTTTCTCTGTAGAGCTTTCAAGCCTTCCAAGATCGCTGACATTTTCGGATTTTGGGATCCTTAGTGGGATTGAAATTAAAGTAGAAGGATGAATCTGGAAGGATGCCCAACTAGAAGGATGTGGCAACTGATTTTTTCTTTTTCTTTTTTTGAGTTTGCGGTTGACCTATTGTACTGCTGTGGGTCTATGCATTGTGGTCCAGAGTTTCAGACTACCTGCAGGTGCGATGGTTCAGTTCAAGGCATTCAGTTTGAAGTGTAAAACTGGGTTAAATTGAAGATTTTAACTAGTTGATGTCATCCGAATACGAGCAGAGAGCTCAAAATGGATTTTTCTAAACTTCTTACTTAAAAAGTTTGGTGTTCTTCAGTCGAAATGCTGCACTGGTTTGGGTGTTTTCAGTCACTGGTCAACATATGTAGAAATGGATTTTGGCATTTTTCAGCCACTCAAAATGCCCTACAAAAATGGATTTTAGTCGTTATTCTTCCTTCTTCCTTCAGTCACAGCCATTCCTTCTATATTTCAGTCCAATCATTTCTACTTTCTTCAGCTATTCTTCTTCAGTCGTTTGTTCTAGCTCATATGCAAGTTATTCTTCCATCGAAAGCTAGCTTCTTGCTCTCATTTCATTTCGTTTCTTTTTTTTTTCTTTAAATTACTAACAAAAGCTTACACGGTTACATGCTGGTTCCGCAAGGCTGGTTGTGCGTAGCAGAATTGATACTAAAATGAACCTTGTTTTATTTTAGTATTCAGTAAATTGTAGCACATTGTTGAACCCAAGGTTTCAAGTTTTATGTGATTATAAATCTACACATGGATTTTGATGATAACAAATGAATTCAAAGAATAAAGGAGTTTCAAGCTCAAGTTGTCCACACAATGGAGTCAAGCACATCAAAGAACCAAGCATGAGCAAGAAGGAAACAAGTTCACATTAAAGTCATAGAGTAATGTTGTAAATCTCTTAAAATTCGAAATTAGGATTAATGCTCAAAATTAATATTTTATCATAAAGCATTAAAATACATTTTTCACATGTGCATGAATATTTTTGAAAATTAAATTTGAAAATTTTGAAAGATGATTGATTATCATCTTTTGCATGTGCATGCCTTGATTAAAGGGTTGAATTTCGAAAATATTAAAGATGATTGATTGTCATCTTTCACATGTGCATGTTTTATTTGAATATTTTCAACAGTGATTGATGCTTTTTTAGACTTATACAAAAGGTAGATGATTTTGTTTGAAAATTTTGAAAAGTAAAGTGTGCTCATTTTGTCATATACAAAAAGTAAAAGATTAGGTTTGAATTTTTTGAAAAGGAAAGTGTGCTCATTTTATCATATGCCAAAAGTAAAAGATTAGGTTTGATTTTTTTTAAAAACTGAATGATGTTGTCTTTGACAATTGAAAAAGAAGAGCCTTTTTTTTGAATTTTTTGAAAAAGTGAATGATGTTGTCTTTGACATGTGAATCTTTTTAAATTTGAATATGAAGTCTCATATGCCTATAAATAGATCATTTGAGAGCTTCACATTCACAACACCAAGAGCATACAACATTCATTCAAAGCTTTCATTCTCTCTTCTCTAAGCATTGAGCATTAATCCTTGTTCATTTTGAGAGATATAGTTTGCGCTGTATTGTTCTTATTTCGCTCATTGAGGAGTGTTTTCTGATAACCTACCCACTATCAGCTTTTGTATCTGAAAAAGGGTGTGTATAACCCTTGTGCGTGTAGAAAGTATTCTACACAGGGAATAGTTGAATCACCACGTGTAAGGTGATTGCAAGTGTAGAGGGTGTTCTACACGGATCCTTTGTTGCGGTGTTGTTCAAAGGTGTAATAGGTTTCTATCTCCACCTGAAGGAGGTTGAATAGTGAATTTGGAAATCCTCGAGGGGTAACTTGAGGCGAGGACGTAGGCAGTGGGGCCGAACCTCGTTAACATACTGAGTTTGCTTCTCTCTTACCCTTACTCTTTATATTTATTGTTATTTCATATTTTGTTTATATTTTATATTATATATTTGATTTGTAATTGTTATTCTTTTAATACAACTCAATTCACCCCCCCTCTTGTGTTAGTCATCTGGGCAACAATTGGTATCAGAGCTAAGAGCTCTATTATAAGATTAACTATCTTTTGAGTTAAGATCTTATGGCTAACATTGCAGCTTCATTTGGTGAAGGTCAATCTAGTAGTCGGCCTCCACTCTTTTGTGGAGATAATTACTCATTCTGGAAAGTTAGAATGAGAATATTTCTTCAAGCTCAAGGTAGAGAAATCTGGAAATGTATTGTAAATGGACCTTATATTCCAACAAAAGTGGTTGATAGAGTAAAGGTCAAAAAGGAAGAAAAAGAGTTTGATCGTGAAGATGATAGACTTTATACTTTAAATTTAACTGCTATGAATTTATTATATAATGTTCTTAATGGAAATGAGTTTAATAGAATAATGAATTGCGCTATGGCAAAGGAAATTTGGGATAACTTGGAAGGAACTTATGAAGGAACTTCGCAAGTTAAGGAATCAAAAATTTATATTCTTACTCATGAATATGAAATGTTTAAGACGAATGATGATGAATCTATTTCGAGTATGCACACTCGTTTTACTAACATCATAAACAGCTTGACAGCTCTTGGCAAAGTTTATTCCAAGGTGGAGATAGTAAGAAAAATTCTCAACTCTTTACCAAAACGTTGGGAATCAAAAGTTACAGCGATTCTTGAAGCTAGAGACCTCAAGAAACTCGAAGTCAATGAACTCATCGGGTCACTTATCACCCATGAGTACACATTGAAAAGAGGAGAAGAAGAAGGAAAGCCAAAGAAGAGCTTAGCACTTAAAGCTGTTCCTCATGAAAGTGAAAATGATGAAGATGAGAAAAATGACGATAAAGATGAAGAAGTTGCGATAATAACAAGAAGAATTCAGAGGTTCTTGAAGAAAAATAGAAATCCTCCGAGGAAATCCTTCAAAAAGTTTTCCAAGAAAGATTCAGGTAAAAATGACACTTTAATTTGTTATAAATGCAATAAACCTTGTCATATCAAGCCAGATTGTCCTCTGCTAACAAAAGATCGAAACAAGGGCAAGAAAGCAATGAAAGCTACATGGAATGATGATTCAAGTAGCTCAGATAGTGAAGCAAGCAATGAAGAATCAGCAAATTTTTGTCTTATGGCTAAAGATGACATTGAGGTAACAAATCTTAATGATATTGAAAATCCTTCATATGAAGAATTGCAAAATGTTTCAGAAAAGATTTATGAGGAATTTGAAAATTTGGGTATCAAGTATACTGCTTTGAAAAAGAAAAATTCTTCTTTAACAAACGAAATTGAAATTTTAAGAAAAGAAAGTATCATTTTGAAAGATGAAAATCTTGAATTGAATAAGAAGAAAACCAATTTAGAAAATATTGTTGAAAACTTTACGAATGGAAAAAGAAATTTTGAAAAACTTCTTGGTAGCCAAAGATGTGTTTTTGACAAGGCAGGTTTGGGATATATGCCAAAACAAAAATACAAACCTTATAAAAATTTCTTTGATAATCATTCTACATCAAAGACTAATATTCAAAATTCTTTTCATAAAAATAATTTTGTCAAAAAAGGATATTATTATAATCATTCAAGTTTTTCATATATGTCGCATGCTATTTGTAATTTTTGTAATAGAAATGGTCATAATTATCATACTTGTCATATTAGAAGAAATCATACAATGCCTATTAGGGCCATATGGGTACCTAAAAATCTTGTTTCTTCTAATACTAATAAATAAAGGACCCAAAGAACTTGGGTACCAAGAAAAATCATTTTAATTGTTTTTATAGGTATGCATGAAGTCATCCACAAGTAAAAATAAGTGGTTTTTAGATAGTGGATGTTCAAGACACATGAAGGGAGACAAGACTAAGTTCTTTGATCTTAGATCTAAAGAAGAAGGACACGTGACATTTGGAGACAACTCGAAAGGGAGGATCGTGGGAATAGGTAAAATTGGTAATGAATCTTCTCTCATAATTGAAGATGTTCTACTTTTTGAAGGTTTAAAACATAATCTTTTGAGCATAAGTCAATTATGTGATAAAGGATTTACAGTTACTTTCAAAATGGATAAATGCATTATTTTGAATTATCATGATTGTAATATTTGTTTTATTGCTTTTAGAAACAATAATGTTTATGTAATCGATTTTGAAGAAATTACCTCACAAGATGCTATTTGCTTTTCAGTTCAAAATGAAACTAGTTGGCTATGACATAGAAGATTAGGTCATGCCAATATGGAACTTATTTTTAAACTTTCAAAAAATGATCTTGTGAGAGGTTTACCAAAAACAAATTTTCTTAAAGACAAAATTTGTGATGCATGTCAATTTGGTAAACAAACAAAATCTTCTTTTAAAACTAAGAAACATATTTCCACTATTACACCATTGCAACTGATACACATGGATTTTTTTGGACCAAATAGAGTTGCAAGTTTAGGAGGAAAATATTATACATTTGTTATTGTTGATGATTTCTCTAGATATACTTGGGTCATCTTTCTTGCTCATAAAGATGAGGCACATAATGCCTTTACCAAGTTATGCAAGAGAATTCAAAATGAAAAGGGCTATACTATTTCAAGTATCCGAAGTGATAGGGGAAAAGAGTTTGTTAATAAAAATATTGAAACATTTTGTGATGAAAACGGTTTTGTGCATAATTTTTCTGCTCCTCGAACTCCTCAACAAAATGGGGTAGTAGAGAGGAAAAATAGATCTCTTCAAGAGATGGCAAGAACAATACTCAATGAGAACAACTTGCCTAGTTATTTTTGGGCCGAAGCAATAAGTACTGCATGTTATGTTATAAATAGAGTTATGCTAAGGTCTAAGTTAGATAAAACCCCCTATGAGCTTTGGAATGGGAGAAAGCCCAACATTGGTTACTTTCATGTATTTGGATGCAAATGTTTTATTTTGAATGACAGGGATAATTTAGGCAAATTTGATGTAAAATCTGATGAAGGTATCTTTCTCGGGTATTCTACTAATAGTAAAGCTTATAGAGTATTCAATAAAAAGACTTTGACTGTACAAGAATCTATGCATGTAGTATTTGATGAATCTAATTCTCCACTCTCCAAGAAATCTATTGATGAAGAAACAGAAGGTATAAATAACACAGAAAATCTCAATCTCAACAAAGAGAAAACAATAGAGGAAGTTCAACATGGAGCCATCAGGAAAGATCATCAAAATTTAATACAAGATGCAACCAAACAGTGGAAATTTGTGAAAGATCATCCAATGGAACAAATTTTGGGAGATACTTCACAAGGTGTAAGTACTCGATCATCTTTTAGAAATATTTGCAATCATACTGCTTTTCTATCTCAAATTGAACCCAAAAATATTGATGATGCACTTCTTGATGAATCTTGGATTCTAGCTATGCAAGAAGAGTTGAATCAATTTGAAAGAAATGATGTTTGGACACTTGTTCCTAGACCCAAAAATCATACTATTATTGGAACAAAATGGGTTTTTAGAAACAAGAAAGATGAGTCCAGAGTCATTACTAGAAATAAGGCTCGACTTGTAGCCCAAGGTTTTAATCAAGAAGAAGGAATCGATTATGATGAGACATATGCACCTGTCGCAAGATTAGAAGCTATTCGAATGCTACTTGCATATGCTTGTTATAAAGATTTCAAACTTTTTCAAATGGATGTTAAAAGTGCTTTCTTAAATGGTTTTATAAATGAAGAGGTATATGTTGAGCAACCTCCAGGTTTTGAAAATCATATTTCTTCAAATCATGTTTTCAAACTCATAAAAGCATTATATGGACTTAAACAAGCTCCTAGAGCTTGGTACGAGAGACTCAGTGGTTTCTTGATTGAAAAAGGTTTTTCAAGAGGAAAAATTGACACAACTCTTTTCATTAAATATGAAAATGATGATATTCTTTTGATTCAGATTTATGTTGATGATATAATATTCGGTGCTACTAATGAAAATATGTGTCAAGTTTTTGCTAAGACTATGCAGGAAGAATTTGAGATGAGCATGATGGGAGAACTTACATTCTTTCTCAGATTACAAATTAAGCAAGCAAAAAGTGGGACATTCATCAATCAATCAAAATATATTAAGGAATTACTGAAAAAGTTTGGGATGGAAAATGCTAAGGAAATTGGAACACCAATGAACCCATCAACTAAACTTGATAAAGATGAATCCAGTAAGCCAGTTGACTCGAAGATATATCGAGGTATGATTGGTAGCTTATTATATTTAACAGCCAGTAGACCAGATATTATATTTAGTATGTGCTTATGTGCACGCTTTCAATCATCTCCAAAGGAATCACATTTAATTGCAGTTAAGTGCATTCTTAGATATCTTAGTGGTACAATTAACCTAGGGTTATGGTACCCTAAGCACACATCTTTCGATCTAATCAGCTACGCAGATGCAGATTATGTTGGCTGTAAAATAGATCGAAAAAGCACTAGTGGAGCATGTCATTTCTTAGGTCATGCACTAGTTTCCTGGTTTAGTAAAACACAAAATTCTGTTACACTATCTACTGCTGAGGCAGAATATGTTGCTGCGGGTAGTTGTTGTGCTCAAGTTCTCTACATGAATCAACAACTTGAAGATTTTAAACTCATGTATAATCACATTCCAATCAAATGTGATAATACAAGTGCTATAAATCTTTCAAAGAACCCAATACAACATTCTAGAACTAAGCATATTGAAATAAGGTATCATTTTCTTCGAGATCATGTGCAGAAAGACGATATAATATTAGAGTTCACAAACACACACGATCAGTTAGCAGATATTTTCACAAAACCTTTACCAGAAGATAGATTATGTATGATCAGAAGAGAAATAGGTATGATGCATGCTATGAATATCTCTTAAAAGATAGACCAGAGTCAATAAAAATAGATATAGATTTTTTAAATACTTTTACATAAACTTGAGATTCTTAGCCTCATGTTTGAGACACTCATTCTCTTCATACAATATCATGTCATTCTTATCCATGGGAACCGGCAAGCGAAATGAAGAATCTAATAAAGATTTCAACTGTTTATTCTTCTGCCGAATGATTCCTTCCCTTGTGTGAGACTCTTGAACAATTCGTTGAAGTACAACAATTTGTTCTTTGAGCTTTTCAACTTCGTGATTTTTGGCTTGTAGCCGTTGAGAAAAAGCAACAATAGAGGAAGAGTAGCGAGTCCCAAGACTCACTAAGTCATAAATAGCATTAGAATCTGACTTATTAGTCAGATTATTATTTTCTTGCTGCAACATGGCACCAATGGCAGCTGCAGAAAGGACAGGAGGTTGAGATGCAGAATGCCTCATGGATGGATCTAGAGAAATGTTAGAAGAATGAGCCATTGAGAAAAGAATAGAAGGCTTAAAACGAGAATGTTGAAAGAATACAGATGAGTTATAGAGATGAGAAGAAAACTTGATGCGGATTAGATGAACTTCAGGACTGATTTTATAGAGATAGCATAAAGAATAAGACAAACTATTGTCTCTTCAAATCTTATTTAGTTAAAAGAAATACAAGATATGCTGGACACACATTGTCAAAAGTTTTCTTACTAACCCAGCGAGATTAACAGTAGATTGTCCCTATTTTTCTAGTAAACGATGAACCTCTGCTGTTATCTGCCGATGTTGACCTTGTATCTGAACCCTTTCTCATTCCAGCTCCTCTATTCGTGGTTGCAGATCATGAGCATACCAATCTGCAAATTTTTTCAACTCATGGTTTTCTTGCTTTAGCCTTTTATTCTCACTATCCTTATTAGCAAGCTTCTGTCTTAACTCAGATATTTGCATGTTAAGATGATCAATCTCACTCACCCTCGCCATTAACCTTCGAGACATGATCGTAACGTAGGCAGCATATTGACTACTGAGCATTCTTGATTCTACAATAATCTCAGAATCAGCCTTACTGGAAAAATGGTTCATTGCTCCTATCATGGTATTGACAGCCTCAGGAGAGAAGATTGATGATTGATGCGTCAAGGGTTCCTGATTCAAGTCTGGAACATTAGTGGAAGAGAATTGCTCAGCCATTCTATCGTTGTGGTAAAACAGAACTCAGGTTAAGAAGCAATTATTTTTTTGGCATCCGATAGATGAAAATGATCATTTTTTTTATAGCAACTCAGAGCCTTCAATCACGTTTGTCAACAACATCAGGCGATTGTTTAAATCTCTAGCCGCACTAAATTCATAGAGTTAGGCCTCGAGACTTTGCAGCATTTGTCGGGTCACGGACGGCTCCTTTTTCAACTATCTACAGTGACTATTAAACGCATCGTTTTCATCAATCCATTTATTTGCTGCCGATCCTTTTTAATGATGCCAAAAGGGGGAGAAGTTTTAGACTAGAATATTAACATTGTTTAAATTGCTAAACTTGTTATATATGTTTGGAATTATATTTATACTTTTACTTGAAAAACTAACGCATATTTTCAGTGGGAGCTTAAGTATTAATACAGGTTTCAAGTTCTATCAAGTATTTGTTATCATAAAAAAGGGGGAGATTGTTGAACCCAAGGTTTCAAGTTTTATGTGATTATAAATCTATACATGGATTTTGATGATAACAAATGAATTCAAAGAATAAAGGAGTTTCAAGCTCAAGTTGTCCACACAATGGAGTCAAGCACATCAAAGAACCAAGCATGAGCAAGAAGGAAACAAGTTCACATTAAAGTCATAGAGTAACGTTGTAAATCTCTTAAAATTCGAAATTAGGATTAATGCTCAAAATTAATATTTTATCATAAAGCATTAAAATACATTTTCCACATGTGCATGAATATTTTTGAAAATTAAATTTGAAAATTTTGAAAGATGATTGATTATCATCTTTTGCATGTGCATGCCTTGATTAAAGGGTTGAACTTTGAAAATATTAAAGATGATTGATTGTCATCTTTCACATGTGCATATTTTATTTGAATATTTTCAAAAGTGATTGATGCTTTTTTAGACTTATACAAAAGGTAGATGATTTTGTTTGAAAAATTTGAAAAGTAAAGTGTGCTCATTTTGTCATATACAAAAAGTAAAAGATTAGGTTTGAATTTTTTGAAAAGGAAAGTGTGCTCATTTTGTCATATGCCAAAAGTAAAAGATTAGGTTTGATTTTTTTAAAAAAGTGAATGATGTTGTCTTTGACAATTGAAAAAGAAGAACCTTTTATTTGAATTTTTTGAAAAAGTGAATGATGTTGTTTTTGACATGTGAATCTTTTTAAATTTGAATATGAAGTCTCATATGCCTATAAATAGATCATTTGAGAGCTTCACATTCACAACACCAAGAGCATACAACATTCATTCAAAGCTTTCATTCTCTCTTTTCTAAGCATTGAGCATTAATCCTTGTTCATTTTGAGAGATATAGTTTGCGCTGTATTGTTCTTATTTCGCTCATTGAGAAGTGTTTTCTGATAACCTACCCACTATCAGCTTTTGTATCTGAAAAAGGGTGTGTATAACCCTTGTGCGTGTAGAAAGTATTCTACACGGGGAATAGTTGAATCACCACGTGTAAGGTGATTGCAAATGTAGAGGGTATTCTACACGGATCCTTTGTAGCGGTGTTATTCAAAGGTGTAATAGGTTTCTATCTCCACCTGAAGGAGGTTGAATAGTGAATTTGGGAATCCTCAAGGGGTAGCTTGAGGCGAGGACGTAGGCAGTGGGGCCGAACCTCGTTAACATACTGAGTTTGCTTCTCTCTTACCCTTACTCTTTATATTTATTGTTATTTCATATTTTGTTTATATTTTATATTATATATTTGATTTGTAATTGTTATTTTTTTAATACAACTTAATTCATCCCCCCTCTTGTGTTAGTCATCTGGGCAACACACATGACTAATTTCTTATTCTTTTAATAAGTGCTACTGAAAATAAATTTTGCAATGTTTTATTTTAATTAAAGTATTTTGATTTTTATAAATTTTTTTATGGGATCGTTTATACCTTGTGCCAAAGTGAGATAATGTTAGTAGCATTAAATTCTTCTAGGCTTCTACCTTTATAATCTTAGAGGGAAAAGGTGTTCCAATGGTATCCACGTATGTTAAACCTCATATTGGCAAAAGCATGAGAGGCACCAATGCTTGTGCAAATACCAAGTGATGTATCCTTATTATGGCTCAAGAAGATGATACCCCATCTAAGATGGATCACTAAGTTCATGGATATGATATTAAGTGTTGAGGACGTGCTTTGCACACCTGGTATGGTAATTCGCTTGGGGTGCATTATTGTCTGTCAAGAATTGAGACTCAAGGTGAACAACCATCTTTGGCTTGGGGAGCCTTTGATGCTTAAGTTAGTTCGATTGGAGAAGTATTTCAACTATAATTTTATGGAATATGATCAAGTGTACCTCCATATGGCCTTTCTCGATACAACCATATTGAATACGACTGTACCTCGTGAGTACCATTGATTGTGCATATCTAGGCTTTTAATATGGCGTGGCTCCCTGCCGACTCTCTTCCAAGACCACATCTACTCATAGGAATGTCCCGCATCTACCCTCGATCACGTGTATCTTGACTATTTAATGCAGCATCGGTTCCTGCTGACTCCATGCCATGGTCATGTCTACTCACCGGATCATCCCACGTCTACCCCTAATCATGTGTATCTTGGCTATTTTATGCGGCATGAGTTCCTGCTAACTTCCTGCCATGGGCACATCTACTCATTGGAACGCCCCTCATCTACCCCCGATCACATGTATCTTGGCTATTTAATGCAACATGGCTTCCTGCGAACTCCTTGCTATGGGCATGTCTATTCACTAGACAGTCCCGCATCTGACCTGATCACCTATATCTTGGTCATTTAATGCAACGTAACTTCTTGCCAACTCCCTCTTCTGAGGCACATCTATTCAATGAATTGTCTGTCTCGTGTTTCTACCAGGGCTGGGCCTCCATGGGATAAGTGGAACAGATACCCATTTTCTAGTTCCGCTTGTGTGCAACTTGCCAGTGTGAGGCTCCTCTTTTATTAAGTCGTCTCGTCCCTTGGGTCAGGTTCGATGGCTTTGCTAGGCGGGTCTTATTGCTCTCAGATGAGGGCTCAACTCCCCTCTAGTTACCTCGTAAATTCTTGTCATGTGTGCACAATGGAAATTCCCCTCTCCTACTTTTTTTACTACCTTATTTCGACGGTTTCACTTTTCCATGTTCTACCATTTTCTTTTCGTGACAATTTGCTGAGCTAACATGCATCTCCTTGGACAAGTGGAAATCCACCCATCCTTACATGGAGGTATGATGGGAAGCCATTCTTGTCCCTTTACAGCAAACTTCTCTTGCTTAGAATGGCTTCCCGTGAAAGGGCCAGAGGCATGGTTTGTGGCTCTGACCCCTTCTCCAACCCACACAATTTCTGGCTGAAGCAAAAATACCAGCTCTATCAACCAATAATGGTTCACATGGAATCAGTGGTCTGCTACTAGCATCGAGGTGGACCTTAGGTCCGTGCAAGACTTATATGTGGTCCTAGACTCCATTGAATTGGTCACTTCCACTCTCTTCAAGGAGTAGTTGACTCAAAGGGATTCAATGGACAAGTTGCTATTTACCTTAGGATGTTCTCCATGGGGCTGTGACTCCCCTCTTGTTGATTGGTTCGCTGGGTTTTGGATGTCCTAGGGTTGGCTCCTTCTTAACTCCTTTTGAATGCTTGGAGAATACTGCTTTCATCCTGTAAGGCATGGCGCCTGGCCTTGGAGCTTGGAACGATGAGTATCCAAACTTATGGATTGAAGGTTATTCACTCCCACGGCATTCGATTGCATCCTAACAACTTGAATAGCTTCTATGCATGGACCAGTGGCAAGATAGAAAACCTGGATTTATGCTTTTCACATATCAAGGACTAGAACAAGAAGTTCTTCTTTATTTATAGTGCCGACTGGGAACTCCCTATGGGTGAAGCAATGCTCAACGAGTTTTCATTCCTTGCTATATAGGGGCATATCCTAGACTACAGCTCCTTAAGAGTGACTCTTTCCCTATGGGAGATTGATCCTATAGAAGTGGTTCATTCCTGGATCGGAATGAATTTGGGCGTTGTTCCAATTGACTCTCTCCTCACCCTGGAGAACATAGACCATTTTCTAATGTCCTTCAATTGATCATATTTTATCAACGAGTCATTTCCATGTGACCGAGGCAGGATCCCTGCTCCTGATAAGAAGAGGCCCTTGCCTCTACTTTCTAAACTAGAGTAGAAATGACCCTTTCCTGGCCGAGCTGGTGCCCATGACCCATAAGAGGTACCCGGTGGGTCCTTACTGAATACTAATATTTACCCTCCATGTAAGGACCCACAGTGCCTCACCCCTCTACCGTGCCACCACAAGGGAGTTCCAAGCAATCTCGCTCATTCGTGACACTGCCTGTGGATCTAGTGAAGATACTTCAAGGGGAGGCGGATTTCAGGGAGCTACTGGAGGCTTATGGTCCAAATCCCCTACAGGTACCCTTCTAGACGACATAATGGAGCTACTTCTTAAAGGATTAGAGAACGTTGAGGCCATGAAAAATCCTTACCTTTTAGGCCGTTGGGGTCTAGTTGTGATAGGGACACTCAGGAGGCAAGCCCCATTATTCCTAGGGTTGAGTCCCCATCGCCAATTGCTTCTTGTCCCCTTAACCTCCGATGAACTCTTGTGCACCTAGAGGGATTCAGCATGACAGAGAAAAGTGCATCAAGTTGCTGCCTCTTAAGTTCTTTACCCTTCACCCTGGTGTGGCTTCTGTTTCTAGGGAGGGACTACCGTTTGATTAATGCAAAGGCTTTCTCCTAGGTCGAGATGGCCTGGATAAGGGGAATGAAGTCACTCAGGAGCACCTTATCGCCTTTTTTTTATGATGCTCGTTGCCTCTTAAGGTGTGAGCGGGGGGTTTGGCTCCTAGTTTTTGTGAATCCTTCTTAGAGATTTCTTCTATCGAAGTCCATCTAGATCCCGAGTTTCCTCTTAAAGGTGATTTCTCAGAGGCATCAAGCCTACGCATAACCCACTTTTGCCGACTATCCCACCTTCTCCGAGACCATGGGGGCTTGTTACACTTTTTGCAATAATTGTCAGTGATGAAACTGGCCTTTCCAAGAGGCTAAATTCTCCCTGGGTGGCGCTTTTCATTTTCCCTACCCTTGGGTGCTTCAGAGAATCCAAAGTTGCAGCAACTTATGGCTGACTTGCTTGGTTTCCTCCCTTTGGTAGGTTGCCTCTTTCCAACACATGTTTTCCCCTTCCCCTTTATTTTGTGAATGTGCTACTAACTTTTCTTCTCCCTCCTCTCTTTCTAGGTTCTTTGCCCTTGCTTGGATTGTGGACTACAGTGCCCTATTAGAAGAGCATGTCTGGTCCTCTCATTCCTACATAAAGACTGTAGGGTTGGTTGTAGAGTTCTGAGAAGCTAAGAAGAAATAGTTGGCCAGGACCTACTCCAAGATGGCTAACCTCCTCCACCACCAGGAAGAAGAGCTTGATCATCTCTTTCAGGAGCTAACTAGGGAGTAGGAGAAGTGTGCGCCACTCGATCTACAGGCATGCTTACTAAGGGATTAGTGGGACTACGAGTGTAGTCTCAATAATGGTATGGAGTTAGATATAAGCAAAGGGAATAACTGCGAGACCAGGTATCTTGAGATGGTTCTCCACGGAGGTTGATTGCTCGAAGATCTGATCATTGCTCTAGATTTTCTGCGGCGAGGTGGGTACAACACAGGTTCAGTTGGAGTTTGTGAGGGAGGAATGGAAGGCCTCTTAGTTGGAGCCATCTTGGCTCGATGCAGTAATCGTGAGCCTTCAAGAGGAATTCGAGTGACTAGAGGAAGAATTGGCATCCTCATGGGAGCTAATTGTTTGACCTTTCTACTTAGATTTTAGTTGAGCTCGTAGTTAAAAATAGGCCATGGGGTGATGGGATGTCCCTTGGCCAAGTGCTTGTAAGGACCTCCTGTTGAGCCATCCCGATGTTGACCTACATTCCCTGTCATTAGGTTCGATGCTACCTCCTGTCGATGTTTTTTAACTGTTGAACTCCATTAGCACCAATCTGATGCCAAATACATTTCCTCCTCCGGCACATAACCTTGCACCCTAAGTGCGGGCCTCTATCTTGTTTTGCCGATTTCATTTGGATCTATGCTTTGCTTTGAACTACTTCTATCATTTGATTATAAGATATCTTTCTTTTCCTTCCTCTGTGGTATTTGGCATCATCTTGGTTCCTGCATTATTTATTCTTTCTCTTTTTTAATACTATTCTCATGTCTTAATGACTAATGAAGATTCACCATATGTAGATGGGGATCCGCGAGAGATAGGCTCGACCACGCTAGCAAGGACCAAGACTCCTTAAGAGAGTGTGTGTCACTCGTAGAGATTCAACATGTGTAGGTCAGGAGCCCTAAGAGAGTGTGTGTCACTCGAAGGGAGATAGGCTTGACAGCACTGGTGAGGGATGATAATCCTTAAGAGAATGTGTGTCGCCCTAAGAGATTTACCATGTGCATGTGGGCCCCCCCACCAAACTTGGTTCAGTGGGAGATGGGCTAGATTGTGCTGGTGAGGACTAGCATTCTTCAAGAGAGTGAGTGTCACCCGCAAAGATTCACCATGTGTGGGTGGGAAGCCCTCACTCAACTTGGTTCGGCGGGAGACAAGATCGACCATGCTGGAGATGGCTAGCACTCCTTAAGATAGTGTGTATTGCCTGTAGAGATTTGCCATGTGGGAGGGTTGCGATCACTCAGCTTGCACCAGCTAGGATTAGAGCTTTTTACAGAGCATGCCATCTATGCTCACTAGCTGCTAGTGGGGAACTTCCACCAAGTTTGGTTTAGCGGGAGATAGGCTCAACCACACTGGCTAGGGCCGACACTCCTTAAGAAAGTGTGTGTCTCTCGTGGAGATTTGCCTTGTGTGGATAGGGAATTCCCACCTGACTTTGTTTAGCTAGAGGTAGGCTTAACCGAGCTAGTGCAGGCCAACACTCTTTAAGAGAGTGTGTGTCAACTGTGGAGATTCTCCATGTGCGTATGGGGACTCCCACTTGACTAGGTTGCCAGAGGAGAGTGATAACACATGGGAACAAAGGCCAATCTTTGAGTTAGTAAGACCTCGGCATGTGGCTTGTTTTGACCACATATGGGCCCTCCCACCGAGGGCAAAGCTTCCCTTCCACCGATATTGTTGTCCTAACCTCCCTTAGGACTAGGTCCCCTACATGGAACGATTGTTGCCTAACCCTCTTGCCAAAGTATTGTCGTACCTTCCTCTTGGGAGTGGCAACCCTGACCTCAAATTTTTCCCTTCTTTCCTCCTATAGGTTGAGGCTCCCTTTTGGCCCTTTATAGTTTATTATTTCGTTGAAGCTTAGGACCCTATAGCTAGGTGTCCCAATTTTTGCCACTATCAGCGATTGACTCCTGTAAGCCAGGGCAAACAGAGTTTCCCCCACTGGGGTTTTTGACAAGTTTTGTATGTCCACAAGACTCCTAGAAGCTTAGCCTATGCTCGCCTCTTGTTTACCAATCTTTTCTTCAAGATGCTCACCTTATTCATTGCCTCAACCTGCCGGTTCAATTGAGGTGGCCCGATGAGGAGTATAAAGGCTTGCTTTTCAGCTCAACACACAAGTTCCTGTAATGGTAGACATCAAACTATTAGCCATTATCTGTAACTACACTCCAAGGTACCCTGAAGTGGCATACAATGGCCTTCCAGAGGAATCTGGTTATGTTGGCAATCGTTATAGTTGCAAGGGTTTTAGCTTGTACCCATTTTATGACACAGCCCACCACAATGACTATGAACTTTACTCCTCCCTTTCTTGGAGGCTTGGGCCTCACGATATCCACTCCTCATTACGTGAGGGGCCAAGGTGCAACATTCGACTATGGTTCCTTCGGGGGCAATGGGGCACTAGTGCGTGCAGTTGGTACTCCAAACATTTCTTGACAAATTTATTTGCATCCTATAAGGGCATGTGGCCAGTATTAGCCTACCCTCAAGACCTTCCTTGTCAGAGCCCTTTCGCCCAAATGGTTTCCAAACACTCATTCATGCCTTTTCTAGTGAGATGAATCTCAAGAGCAGTTTGGAAATGCCATGCTTGTACAGTACTCCATTTACAAGGGTAAAATGGGATGCCTTGTTCCTCACCTTTCTAGCTTCTCATTTGTCCTCAGGGAGCCCGCCATCGGTCAAGTACTATAGGATGTTATGCACCCACTCGGGCCCTCCGTGCTTACCTCTAAGATTTCAAGCCTAACAGAGAGGGGTCTCCAGCGTCTTGGTCTTCACTTCCTAAGGGAGGGCTACCACGTCTCCTTCAGATGCGACATGTGCTAGTAGGTTTGCTATCCAAATGTCATCCTGCGGGGACTACTTGATGCTGAGATATTCGAAATAGTCACATCTCTCCCAAACTTCATGCAAGTACATTTTCAATCTGCGTGCCTTGGCTACATATTCCCTTGATACGTGGTTGACTACTATTTATGAGTTAGCTAGCACATTGATTTCCTTTGCTCTTAATAATGGGTTCCACCATAGCGAGGCCTGCCAGCAACACCTCATACTCTGCCTCATTGTTGTTGGTCATGAACAAGAGTCTTATCGAGTAGTGGATTTCCCTCCCATCTCCTGTTATTATATGGATGCTCGCTCCTCCCCCAAGTTGGCAGAAGAAGCCATCGATGTTTACCTGCCAGGGCTTTCCCGTGGGGGTCCTTAGTGCTAGTTCGAGGAAATTCAGGAAGTCCATGATAAAATTCACTAGTATTTTCCCCTTTAATGCTCGCCGAGGGAGGTACTTGATGTAAAATTCAATCAATTCGGTTGACTACCTTATAGGATGGCTAGAAGTGTTGGGCCTTTCTAGAGGGAGTTTTAGTTTCAATGAGCACCTTAATTAGGTGAGCTTGGGAAAAGGGTCTCAGACGGTGAGTTGCAATGACTATACGTGCACCAACATATCCACCCAGGGCTAACAAGCCTTGGCCCCCCCAAAGCTTGACGTGTGAAGTAGATTGGCCCTCAAACATTTTATCCTTCCAATGCTGCTAACATTGCATTTGGAGAGGCCAACAGGTACAAGTATAGGTTCTCTCTCAATCTTACCTGAGATACAAGAGGTCGATGGGTTAGGTAATCTTTTCGTTGCTAGAATGCCTCGTCGCACTTGTCATCCCAAGCTTGGACTTTACATAGTACTTTATTGAAGGGGCGCATTTATCCCTCAATCCTTCCCACCAACCTTTATGCCTTGTTGAGGTTCTTAGGTGCTATCATCCCAATAACTACTTTGATCTTCTCAAGGTTGGCTTCACTCCCTTTTTTCGAGACTATGAGGCCTAGAAACTTGCTTGAGCCAATGCCGAAGGCACACTTTGATGGATTAAGCTTTATCTTGTACTGTTGCAGGACACCAAAAGCCTTCCATAGGTCCACCACATCATGCTCAAATTCCTTGCGACGTAAACCTCCATGTTACACTCAATTTAATCCTTGAACATTCAGTTCACTAACCTTTGTTAAGTTACCCGGCGTTCTTTAGGCCGAAGGGATTACCCGATAGTGGTACAATCCTTAGTCTATCATGAACGCAATCTTTTCTTGATTATCCTTGCTCATCCAAATTTGATTACAGCTAGATTCGCCATCCATAAACTTAGCATTTGATGTCCCACCATGGAGTCATATTTGGTCAATTCATGGCAGGGAAAAGTTGTCCTTCGTGCATGCCTTATTTAGATCGGTGAAATTGATGCAAATCTTCTAGTTGCCATTCAATGTCTTCACCAGGATTACGTTGGAGAGCCACTCTGGGTACTAGACCTCCATAATAAACCCCACAACTAGTAGGCAGTTGACCTTGTCGGCTATCACCATGTATTTTTCCATACTAAAGCTTCTTAGCTTTTGTCCCACCTTCTTAGCCCACGAGTCAACACTAAGGTGGCGCTTGATGGTCCTAGCATCGATACCGGGCATCTCTTCATGGCTCCAAATGAACACATTAGTACCCTTGATTAGGAGTTGTTCTAGCCTCTACCTGACTTTCATTCTAGTTCCACTTCTCATGGTGGCCTTCGATCAGGACTAATCCAAGGTTATGAGCTCTAGCGGCTTGTTGGCTTTGCCTATTTCAAGCCCGCTCGTCTCATGTCTCGATCTCACGCCTTAGGAGTCAGGGAGGAGGCAGTGATGGTTCGAGGTTCGTTACCGTACCTACATCCCTTTCTCCCTTCCTAAGCTCTTGCATGTAGCACTAACTCCCACCTCAGTTGGAAATTTTATTTTGAGGTGGTAGGTGAAAGTATTGGCTCGCAGGTTTGTTTAGGTTCGATCGCCCGATGATCACATTATAAGAGGAGGCAGTCCTGACCACTAGAAAGTCCACCATAATTGAAGCTACTCATGGGTTTGTCCCTATTGATAATGGTATATAGTACCCTCTAGCTAGAAAAATTTCCCTGAGAAACCCCTTTTAGGAGTTTCCAAATGGCATATGCAGTCAGCCCCTATCCCACATCTTTATGAAGGAATCTCAAAACAAATTGGCAGAGCTCCCATCATCGATTAGGATTCTTCGAGTTGTGCAGTTGGCAATCAACATCATCACTGCTAAGGCTTCATTGTGTGGGTACTGCACTCCCTTGCGGTCTTCTTCATTGAATAGGATGGACTCAATCTTCCTCTTTCCATTTGTCCTTGACGATCGTTCCATAGCAAAAACTTCCTTGTACCAGGCCATTCGGTCATATGCGAAGCTACCATAAGAGGTCAGCCCTCCCCTGATGTATCCTCTCGCTATTGTTTGTATCTCTCTATTAGGGAGCATTGTCCCTACTCAGGCTTTGCTTGGGGCCACCTTTTGCTTTCCTTTCGGCCTCACCTTTTGTCTTGGGCTCATGCTCCAATGGGGACCTTGAGCCAATCCTCGTCACTCATTCGTTGATTGCATTGGGAGCGAAGAGCAGCGGGTAGTTATCCGTTCCACCTCTCTGCCCTCCCCCAGTGTGGTTATCCTTCACTTAATACTATGGTAGTATTTCATTCGATGTCCCTAGGTTTTGTGGTAGAGACAAACAGGTCATGTGCATCAATCGCGCCTATTCTCTCACCCTTTTCCTACTCACATTCCTCATCACTTGTCTGCACATGCATGTTCACGTGCGCTACTTTAGTGATCCAGCTTTTGGGGGTAGCACCGCTATCCTTTTTCTTTGCGTACACATACCTCTTCACCTTTTGCTTTGTCCCTTTGTTCCTATCAATCTTTGTTTTCTATGATCAAACCTCTGCTTTCCAGAGTTTGTTTTCCCTTGGACCAATCAATGCCCTTAAAGTGTCATCTATGTTGACAATGTTTGCCCTGTCTATGAACTCTCACAATGTTACTGAGGTTTTTCTTGCCACCTCAACCATAAAGGTGCTCCTAGAATAGATGCCTCCAAGGAGCATTGTCAACATGATCTGTTCATCATGGTAACTTGCTATCATGCGCTCACGGTTGAACCTTGATAGATACGTTTTAGACATTCATCTTTCTACAACTTTACCAGGAAAGGTAAGCAATTGGCCGTCTTCTACTCCGACTTTCCATAAACTGGGTTAAGAACTGCTAGTTGAGTTCCTTAGTGTTGTCAATGCAACTCAACCACAATTTCACAAGCCATGTCCTTGCTATTCCTCTAAGCGTCAGGGGAAAGGTTCTACATACGACCTCTCATGGGAAGCCATGTAGCGTCATGTTTCTTAAAGGTCTCCCAGTGTTCAACGAGGTCCTTAGATCCATTATATGGCTTGATTTGTGAGAATTGAAATTTGGTAGGAGCGGGACTACCATGATTTTTGCATTGTGGGGCAGGTTCGTGGTGCTAATCAAATGGTATACCGTGATGACGAGTCTATCCTTTTGGCCATTTTCTCATATTTATCCATGCGGTCGCATAGATAGTCATGTATCTTCGTCCTTTCTTCATTGTGGAAGGTCGTCTTGTGTTCACTTCATGATTCTGTGTCATTTAGCTGATTTCGACTAAATACCACCTCTTCACGCGATCCCACCTTCTTCCTATTTAAGGTGTTATTCTCTCTCTAAAGACGTTCAATTTCTAGAGCCCTCCTTTTGTTCTCTCTTCCATTTTTACCAGTCTGTCAGTCATGGTGACACTCTTCAGTCCATCCCCCGGTGGCATGAGAACACGTCATCGCAGGCATATGGAAAGCATGTTTGATTCTTGAATCCCACAAATAGTGCAAGCTGTTGTGGACATATTTCACACATCTGGTATGGAGATTCCCTCAGGGTAAATTACTACCTGCCAATAACTACGATTTAAGGTGAGTGGCCCCATTTGGCTATGGGGAGCCTCCAATGCCTAAGTTAGTTCATTTAGAGAAGTATTTTAGCAATTTGAAGGAGTATGATTGAGTGTACCTCTAATTCTTCTTTATCTCTCCATTTATAGTGCCTTCTTTCGAGGTCTAGTCCTTGTTACTTTCCTAGGACCTACTGTTTGGTCCCCTTTCTTGAAGGACCATACTGCTGCATTAAATATGATCGTCCCTCCTCTGTACAATTGATTGTGCATATCTAGGCATTTAATGAGGGGTAGCTCCTTTCAAACTCCCTATCAGGGGCACGTATACTCAATCGGACCATCTCACATCTGTCGTCGATCACATGTGTCTTGGCCATTTATTACGTTGTGGCTTCTTAGTGACTCACTGCTAGAGGCAAGTCTACTCACTGAACCATCCTGCATCTGTGACCCCGATCATGTGTATCTTGGCCATTTAACGCTACCTAGAGTATGACTCAAGGTAGGTCTTTTGGTGCCCTCTTGGGGATAACCCCAACAAGTCTTCGATGCCTTGCTAGTTGCCACAATACTAGACTGAGCAAAGTCTATGGTGATTGAGCAAGGTCTTTGGTGTCTAGTATCTAGTGCTAACTGCTAATGCATTTTTTTGTATGATCGGGTCAATGAAGAGCTCCCTTGGAAAAATAAGAAACTAACATCACAATCCCTCGGGCTTGAAAGGACTGTTGATATTCTAAGAAAGTTTGGATAGTTAGTTGAGTTAAAATGAGATGAAATGAGATAAAAGTTAAAAATTGAATAAAATATTATTAGTATATAATTTTTTTAATATTAATTTTATTTTAGAATTTAAAAAAAGTTGAATTATTTATTATATTTTATTTGAAAATTTGAGAAAATTATAATGATTAGATGAAAGAAGATGAGAGTATTTTTTAATCCAAACATCCCTTAATAGTTAAGTTAGTCCCTTTCACTCACTGAGAGAAAGTTGAAAATAATGAGAGACAATCTTAGAATGAATTTATTACTTTTTAAATAGAAAGAGTGCCTCTTTTAATGGGATTATTATGAATGTGATTTATAGATCTTGGCATGTGCCAGATTTGGGCAGTTAGATTAATTAAAGAAATTCTCTCCTAAAAATGTGAACTTGAATAGTTATCTTCTTCCATGAGTTTTGTGAGTGAGACCCATTAATTTTATCTTATCCCTTCAATATGGATTTATTTTTCTTTAGATCTTCATACATATTTCAAGAATGTGAATCTAGGACTGCGAGAAGTGGATGGAGGAGGTTGTTTTATGAAGATCGGGAAAGGGAGAAGATTTTTAGATTTGAAGCAAGTTGGAACTTACAAGAGGAATGCAGCAGAATCATTAGCTCAAGTTGGTCTCCTCAATCATTTAAGTAGGGTATTTCATTGAGGTCAGTGCATAAGAGTCTTAGGAGGTGCAAAGTTTCTCTAGTGAATTGGAGCAAGACTACCCTTCGAAAACAAAGAAAGGAGACTCAAGCCAAGTTGAATCAGTTATCTAAGATGTAGAACTCGAATGTTGGTTCTAACTCAATGGCTATCAAGGCTATACTAAGGATATTGACAAAGCTCTTGAAGAGGAGAATGTTAAATGGAAACAGATGGCTAAACAGGCTTGGCTTAAAGAGAAGAAAAACTAATGAAATTAAAAAGCTGGTGAGGGATGATGGTAGAGTGATTACTGAATTGGGATAAATTTCTTAGATGTTTTAGCAGTATTACCAAGACCTATTTACCTCTTTGAATCCAGCTGGGATTGAAACCTGCTTGAGTCATGTTTAGCATAGAGTGGATAGAGAGATGAATGCCAGCCTTTCTAAACAATTTATAGTTGAAGAAGTGAAGGAGGCCTTGTTTCAAATGAATTCTATAGGCTCCCCTAGTTCAAATGGTTTTCCTACACCATTTTACCAATCTCATTGAGAACTTGTGGGAAGTGATGTCATAAAAGCTGTATTGGAGGTGCTAAATCATGGTGGGGATATTTCTCTAATTAATGATACCTATATTGTGTTAATCCCCAAAATCAAGAGTTTTCAAGTAGTGTTGAATTTTAGGCCAATATCCCTTTGCAAAGTGACTTATAAAGTGGTTTCTAAAGTCCTTTCCAATCGGCTAAAGGAGATTCTGCCTCACATTATTTCATCTACTCAAAGTGTTTTTGTTCCTGGGAGGATGATCCCTGATAATGTTATTGTGGCTTTTGAGGCTCTCCACTCAATGACTACCAAAGGAAAGAAGCAGCAAGGTAATATGGCCATCAAGTTGGATATAAGCAAGGCTTATGATAGGGTGGAGTGGGCTTTTTTGAGAAAAGTTATGGAGAAGATGGGGTTCAACAACAGGTGGATAAATCCGGTTATGAGTTGCATTTCTTCTATCTCATATTCAATACTTATTAATGGGGCTCCACAAGGAAGTTTTGTACCAATGAGAGGCATTAGATAGGGGGATCCTCTATCCCCCTATCTATTCATCCTTGTCGCTAAGGTGTTGAGCAGTTTGCTGAATCATGCTGAAACTGTTAAAATTATTCATGGTTTTCCTATATGCAGGAGCAAGCTTAGTGTTAACCATTTATTCTTTGCAGATGATAGCTTACTTTTTGATAGAGCAAATGCAAGGGAGTGGTCCTCCATTCACAGCCTGCTTGCCCTTTATGAAGAAGCCTCAAGCCAAAAGCTTAATAAGGCCAAAACTTCTATCTTCTTCAGTGCCAATACCTGGAAAGCAACAAACGATTATATTTTGAGCCTTGTTGGTACTAGGTCCTCCTCATGCTATGAAAAGTATTTCGGATTACCTGCTTTACATGGAAGATCAAAAAATGCTTCAATTAAAGGAATACTGGATTGAATCAAAGGCAAAGTTAGTAATTGGAAGACTAAATTCCTTTCCTAGGTAGGGAAGGAAATCTTACTTAAGGTTGTGGTACAAGCTCTTCCTACTTATTGTATGTGGGTTTTTAGATTGCCTAAATCTTTGTTGAGGGAGATTAACAAAGTGATGCACCATTTTTGGTGGGCACATTTGCAAAATGAGAACAAGGTGTGTTGGGGTCAGATGGGGAGTTCGAAAGAGGCAGGACAACTAGGCTTTAGAGATCTAGAGAGCTTTAACTTGGCTTTTTTGGCTAAACAAGGGTGGAAGATTATTCAATTTCTTGATTCTCTAGTAGCTCAGATCCTTAAATTGAAGTATTTTCCTTTGGCTGACTTCTTTCAAGCTAAGTTAGGATCTAGGCCTTCTTTCATTTGGAGAAGCATATGTGTTCCAAGGTGTCTGATTGAGAAAGGTTCATTATGGAGAATTGGTAATGATTTGGATACTAGAATATAGAAAGACAGGTGGCTGCCTCAACCTTCTAGCTATATGGTTCAATTTCCTGTATAGATTCTGCACAAAGAAGCTATAGTAACTAAACTTATTAATGTTGAGACTAAGCAGTGGGATAGAGAGTTGGTTGCATATGTTCTTGGCCCTGATGTTGCTGCAGTTGTCCAGAGAATTCCTTTCATTAATTCTAGTGCAAAGGACAGACTTATTTGGCTATGTACCAAGAATGGACTGTTCACTATAAAGACTGCCTATCACATGCAGAAAGAGCTACTCAAAGTGTCCTAGGGTCAATCTTCTAGAGGGGTGCTAAGGCATAAAGACTGGACTTGCTGTTGGAAGCTTTAGGTCCCAAATGCTACAAAGGTTTTTATCTAGAGAGCCTGCCTTGAGTCTCTTCCTACAATGTTGAATCTGTTCAAGAAAAAGATAGTGGAATCTCCACTATGCCCTATTTGTTGCAGGGAAGAGGAATCTGCTACACATGCGCTATGGAGTTGCAGCTCAGCCATGGATGTTTGGAGTCAAGGGCCTACAATTTTTTAGAAAAGCTTTCTAAGAGTAGTAAGTTTTAAAGAGATCTATAAGGGCCCCAGGGCACAGAGTGAACAAAACGTAATGGACTTGTTTTCAATGATAGCCTGAGGAATTTGGTTTAGAAGGAACAAACTATTTTTTTAAGGCTCTTTTTTGCACCCAAATCTAATTGCTAAGTAGGCAATTCAGTCATTAGAAAATTTCAAGGCCGCTCAAGGTAGTCCTATAAAGAGTGCCCAGGGGTCACAAAATAAGATCTCTGTATGGGTTCCTCCTCTTGTAGGAATTATTAAAATTAATTGGGATTCTACACCGAATGAGTCTCAAGATAGAGTTGGCATTGGTTTGGTGGCTCGTGGCCATGAGGGTAGCACTTTGGCTACTAAGAAACAATCAAAATCTGGCCTTACGGACCCTCTTCTAGTAGAAGCAATAGGTGATTTTCAGCTACTGTAATGGCTAAGGAATTAGGGCTAAATTATGTTATTCTGGAAGGGGATACTCTACAAATTGTTAATGGGATCAATCATCATATTCAAAGGTGGGTTAATGATGGGCCCAAGGCGGACCAAGTCTTAAGGATTAATTACAAGATTAAGAGCCATGAAGATTAAGGGAGTAATGTAAGAATTGGTATAATCCACTTGAGACGTCTTTAACAAGAGCCCAACATTCAAGATGGGCTTAAGAGGAGGAGATCCAATTTTCATCCATATGATACGCTACGGAAGACACGACTTGGACTTATTGTTATTGAAGGTTTCGGACTTATTTATTTCATTAAAAGAGCTTATTTTATTAGTTTAGAATAAGTGGGCTTGAGGATGTCAGCCCACACATTTGTCTTATTTCTAATAAACTAGGGTTTTTGGGAAAGCCTTATATTTTAGCCAAGGGCATATTTGGAAATTTATTATTTAAAGTAAACTAGGGTTTTAGAAGTACTGTAGCCCGGGTATTGTTCACGCTACAATATCCGCGGCTCACTTAGAGTTTTGGAGATCGTTATTTAAACCACTTGTAGCCTCATTTGAAAAAAAAAAAGACATTATTGAAATTGATGAATTTTATTCATTGGGAGTTGAGTTTATCTCCTTTTGTTCTTGATTGAACGTTTGAATTTATCAAAGGTAAATCACAACCTTTGTAGAGTTTCTCGTTTGTAATCGGGGTTCTTGAGACGGGTTCTTCAACGAGTCTAGATTTTCATATAATCTAGATTCTTGAAACGAGATCTCATCGGGTCTAGATTCCTCCATCCATAGACTTGAATCTGGCTTTCTTGGATTTGTTTTTCAATATTGTTGTTGGGTCTCAAAGCGAGCCGATTAGGGTTCATATCAGTTAATGTTAAAATGATCTTGACGGATAGATACTAAAATGTTGCTATCCAGTTTGAGTCAATGAAAAGTGGTGTTTGTTAGGAGAAGTGGTAATGATGTTGCTCACTGTCTAGATAAGGATTCTTTAGAGCTAGCTGAGAATTCGGTCAAGCTGGTTGTTAGACCAAATTGTAATCTTGCATCCTCTTTGCTTTGATTTTAGTAAAGTCTTATGATTCATATAAAAAAAAGAATGTGAACCTAGGGTACTATTAACTATCTTATTCTAATTTCTTAACACATTTATTTTAAATAAAAATATTTATTTAAAAATAATAATAATACTCCTATATTGTTTATTTAAAAGAAATGTATTAAAAAATTAAATTAAAGAGGAATTCATTTCCCTTATAAGAATTATAGGCCGTTTAGATTGAAAAACATTATCATCTTATCTTATCTCATTTGATCTCATCATCATAATTTTTTTAAATTTATATACAAAATATAATAAAAAATTTAACTTTTTCAAATCTTAATTTAATTTTTTTAAATACTAAAATAATAATATTATTAAAAAATAAAATTATAATAATATTTTATTTAACTTTTAATATTAATATAAAATCATATTATCTCATTCCGCTACCTAGATTGTAAACAACCCGAGCGTCCAAACTGTGCGGGCGAGCTGGAAACAGTCGAGACGAACCCAGAATAGTGGTAAGCCTAAGGGCCCACCTGAAGCCGTCAGAGACGCGGCGAATCATAAAAGTTCGCTTATCCGAATTTGACCGACGTGCCTCTTCTTTTCTTTAGTTTCAGGGATTCTTGTTCTTTGTCCACAGTCCTGAATGAAGTATTCACGAATACAATTCAAAAATAAAATAAAAAAACACAAAGCGCCGCTGCCCATTGGTCATTGGCCAATGCCGCTCTCTTCTACGGTTTTGACTCATTGAACATTTACGAGATGTGGGATATCTTACCAAAAATGTGGTCATAATATAAGGTCTTGGTTTTGACTCTTCAATATGAATTATTCCAACTTGGTGCTTGATTAAAATTTATTAGATTTTCTTAGAGTAGTGACGGTGCACATAATCATCTAAGGGCGCAATTCCATTGAAATTTTTAGAAATAAAATTTTCACATTGAAGTTTTTTTTTTTTTTTTAATTTTCAAAAAGTTTTAGGGTTGCAACCACAAAAATGTTTGTAGGATTAATTAGGAGAAGTTTTTTGTTTTTGTACTTTGACCCATAAAACAATTTGGAGTCAATTATCAAAACTCTATGTTAGGATATTACCATACTTGTGATAATATTAATATAATTATGATAGAATATATTCGAAATATTTTAATATATGTATTATAATGTGACTTATTCTCTACTATATTTAATTTGTGTAAATCAATTAGTATTGTTAATTTATTGTATTTTCACTTATTCTCTAACCCCATTCACCTATAAAAAAGGATAGTTGTTATGCATTCAAGAATAATTGACAATATTTTCCTATCACAAAATGTAAATAAATAAACAATTTAAGATAGAAAATATGTTACCCTCACTTGAGAATAATAAAGAAATAGCCCTCAATTTCTCTCTCTATTTTTCTCTCTTTTCCATATCATTTTCTGTTTTATTATATTTTCTACATGGTATTAGAGAATACCGATCCTAGTATCTCTCGTAAAATCATTTGAATGTGTGTTCCATTTTTTTTGTTAGCAAACATTTTCCTTCACTTTGCAATTTATATGGGCACACCTCGTCCAATTTAACAGTCTTTTAGTACTTGTTATGTATGGTTTTTTACACGCTAGTTATGTACCCCCTTTTCAATCCGATTTTTCTCATATCATACCACTAATCTAATGTACGACTTATCGTTGGCATTTTGACATTAGAGCTACCAATTACCTAGTGCCTTTTGCAGCATTTTTTTTTTTTTTTTTGGTTTCATAATAAGTTTTGTATTCAACTTGTTATTGGATGTTCTTTTATGTTCACCACACATCTTCTATTGGTTTCATAAACACTTAATGGATCGCTTCCCTCATTTCCATCATCAATTTGGTACATTAATTTCCTTCCACGCCCTGTACAACTTTTGTCGTTAACTTTCCACCAATCACTACCATATATAACATCCCTGTAATTTGCTAGATTTTCTTGGTGTGAAAAATATTCAATTTTGGCAAACCATGCGCCCCTACATGCCACCTGAAATTTTCTACCCTCCATCCACCTTTGTCACATGCCACAAAGACTCCTTGATATATGTTCTACAATATCATCTTGAGTTAGAAGAGGATGTTAGAATATTGTCATTCTTATAACAGAATATATTCATAATATTGTAGAACATATATTGTAATGTAACTTATTCTCTACCATATTTTTCTTATTCACTTTTTAATAGAGATAGATATTATGCATTCAAAAACAATTGAAAATAGTAAAGATGTAGTCCTCACTTGATAATAGAGAATAATAGAAACATAGCGCCTCTCAAATTCTCTCCCCCTCCATGTCTCTTCTGCATCTCTTTTTCTATTTTATTATCTTTTTCTACACTCTATTTAAAGTTTTAATCATTAGACAAATTGTGTTCTTATTTAATTAAATCCCCCCCCCCCCCCCCCCCCCAAAAAAAAAAATTTCCTTTCTCTGAATAAACTTTCAGATCTACCATTCAATTGAGATTGGTCGTTACCTAATTTTGTATAGTGAACTTTACATATTTGTAAATTCCATTGCCATCCATGTTTTATCCATAACTAGTAATAGATCGATCATGCAATGCTTTTAGAATATGAAAATTAATTTGTAGAAGATAATTGTAAATTTGTAGGTTTGTAGAAGAAAATATTAGTTTCTCCTTGAGTTTGACCTCTAGTAGATTTTAATTTTTTTTCTTTTTTTTTTAAATGTTTAAAAAAGTTAGTACTAGTGAATGTGTATTTTTATTAAATGTTTAAATATGTTTAAAAACTTTTTTTTAAATAAAAAAGAAAAATGGATGAATGAATTAGCGACCATGTTTAGTAATAAGAGTCAGGCAGCCGACTAGCATTACCTTTTGCACAAGTTGAGAACTAAAGCCTTGAATTCTAAAAATATGAAAATCCAAATAAAGAAAACCTTCAAAATGGATGTGGTGAAAAGTTTGATTTTACACCCTCTAATAGAAAGCCGATATGTAATCAATCTGGATTATTTATGCTAGAAACGATTTGAGGAAATAATCCTCCCTTACAAAGTCTCTCTCCTCCCTAGGTTTCTGTCTCTCTTTCTCCTAAAGCCTCTCTCTCTCTCTCTTCCATACAAAGCAAGAATTTTTCACTACGAAAAGCTTGGAGTTTAATGAGTTTGAGGAACAAGAACCATACTTTTCCATCCCAATGTTGGAGGACAAAATGCCTTTTCTTCAGATTCTATAGAGTGTGGGGTCCTTGTGTTTCTTGCCCATCAAGGAGCCCAATTCTTAGACACTGTTAACGTTACAGCACCTTAAGAAGCGTTGTGATGGAATCCCAAATTAAATCCCTAGAGTTTGAGAGTTGCATGGCCAATAATGGGCCACGGCATAAACCGTAACCACTAGCAAGCATCAAGTCACAACACTGAAGCTTCATCCCTTCTCACGGCAAGCAACCTCCATGCACCACCAATGTACCACCCTTTAACCTTCATGTTAAAACTCTCTCCTCCACATTGCAGTAGTCATGGACAGCCATGCTACCGGCGACTAAACCGCACCCTAACGAGAGTTTCCTCCAACTCCTCATTCCGCTCCCTCTCTTCTTTGGTGCGGCCCAAGGTCTACCGCACCAAGATTGGAGCCTCCAGTTCTCACCTTCCTACTCCTCCTGGTCGTCCACAATGAACACCACCAACCGCTCCACGCACTACCATGAAAGCTCAAGTTGGTATGAAATGAAGAAATGCAAAGAAAACTTAAAAAGAAATGTAAAAATATTGATACCTCACCTCCAAGAAGAATTTCCTGAGCTTTCGAGCCATCTCTTAGATAGGGTCAGTGTGAGCCTCGTCTACGGCCACCCTTGGAGCAACACCACTCCTCTCCTTAGGGAGGATTCTCAGGTACAACTCCATCACCCCCCGAGACCTCAGCACCCATCATCAACTTCGCCAAGGATGGGCTTCCCAGCCTTTGCCTTCACCCTTGCCTTCCACGACTCGTTCAGGAATCTCTCGACCTTTGAGCCTGTGGTAGTTGTCGGAGCCTCGCCAGACTCCGATATATCTATACCAAGGATGAGGGGCTTCCCTCAGTCTCCCCTGTAGTTCTCATCCCCACCTCGACACTAGCCCAAGTCAACACCATGGCCAGGATGGCATCAATGAAGAGCAACGAAGCACCAGTGTCCACCAAAGTGGTCGGAGCCTCACCACCCTCACCTACCTCAACACCGACACCAGCTTCCATCGAAGCCAAGGCCGAGGTAGTGTAAGTGAAGGGCAATGTAGATCCGACATCGGTCACAACAGCTAAAGCTTCACTAACATGCTCTAACGTTGCTGTGACCTCAGTCTCGGGTGCATCCACCAAAACCTTTTCAGCCCATGACATGGTCCTTGCTATCCCCCTCCCGAACACCACATCGTTGCCCTCCAAGCTAGGCTTAGTCGAGACAACCTATACTTTAGGGGAATGAGGGATGAGAGAATCTAGGATAGAAACCCAGTTAAGGAAATCCTCTCCCCCAGTGGGACACTCCTAGAATAAAGGGGAAGGTACCTTTTTTAGGTCCATATTAGGGGACAGGAGCACTATCTACGACTCTTGGAGGGGGCAATCCAAAATGACCCCGAAGAACCACAAGGGGAGTAGCGCTTCTCCTAGTGAGATTTCCACAATCTGCTCATTCCCCGATGAAGCGGGCAAGGAAGATTTTGAAGTGACAAGGAGAGTCTCCCTGGCCTATACATGACCAGGCAAAAGAAGGTCAGCCCAAACTTTCTGAAGTGGGTAAGCACTACCCGTCCCTCACGGGGAAGAAGGAGAAGGCATGGTGTGAGGAGGCAACACTGTCACCAACACCTTTATCGGTGACGACGATTTCAGTCGCTAAACAAGCACTGCAACAGAAGATTGCCCCAGAGGAGGGATGGATATTTTGTTGGCGTCGGCCATGCCGAGAGACTCCCTTCTGGTGTTTTCCCCTTCCCCGCCACCGGTAGCCTAGGGGAACGCCTGTTAACCTATGGAATGATTGCCTGCATCGGGATGTCCCAATCAAAGAAGTGTAATTTGGTCGAGGGAGGCAAGTATTGTTGCCATTGTCAAGCAAAGCCACAGAAAGAACATCATGCAGGTGGGCTTTCACTCGGGCTCAAGCAATCTCAATGCGACAGACATCCTCAAAACCCCTAGATCGCTCGAACGAGGTAGTCGCACTAGTTGACCTTCCCAACTAGGAACTCGCACTAGTCGCTCGAAGAAGAAGCGTTGGCTCCATCCTTTCAGCCTATTATATTGCAACTCTAAATGAACCAACGCTTGGATGGAGTATTAGCTACAAGTGTTCCCACTATTCTTTAGAAGGTTGTGGGTTAAGAGGAATAGCGAGCGATAAGATCAGGCTGCTTGGATCCAACTTCCTCCATTGCTCGCTACCAGATAACACAACACGACACCAAGATCCTCCACACATTTGGGTGGAGTTGGGCAAGTGCTAAACTTAGGAAATCCATCACATCGTGGACTAGAAGGTAGAAAGGTAGCCTAAGGCTATGGGAGAACATGCTGGAGTACAAAGCCATCTTCGATGTGTACCCTTCGGAATCTATGGTGCCTTTATCAGGGGACGGCACCTCCAACTCGACAACGCCAGGCACCTTGAACTACATCTGCAATGACTCTAACTCACTGGGATTCACCACCGACTGCCACGAGAAGAAATCAAACCTCTGTGCCTTAGTACAGACCTTGGATGGGTCTAGGTCCCCAAGGTCATGAAGGACCAAAAGGCTTGACTAGCTTAGCTTTTTGAAAGGCAAGACGTGAAGAGTTCTTTGCAACCATGTGAATGTAAAGAAGGAAGATAGGAAGGCAGAATGTGCACAGAGAGAAGTTTGAAGAGAAAGGAAGGAAACTCAAAGAACTCTGAGAAAGAAAAAGAAGGCAAAGTGGGCTCCAGACAATGAAGGGGGGATTTAAAAAAAAACCCCTAGCGACGGTTGGCATCCCAAGGTTTTGGGAGCGCATGTGCCCCATGAAGCCAGCGAGTCGAGCATGAATCCCATGGCACATACTGTCCGATGCAATGTGGGGAGAATAGAGCCACCTGACACCATTAATGCAGAAGTAATAGAACAGACACAATCAAGTACCAAATCCAATTGTAAGTAAATGTGCCAATGAAGTCGGGAGATGAAAAGTAGGAAAATATAACCTAGAACTTGACATGTAGAAGAGCCGAGAGAGTAAATGGCTGCCCATTGCAAGGGAAGAGAAGCCCTAAAGGTTGCAATTGTAGGAAAATGATAACATGAAGACAAAGGCAAAAAGGAATTCCCATTGAACTAGTCCGATTGGAATTGGCAGGGTAAATCTAAGGGGATTTTTCCTCCTACTAAAAGCCCAAAAGGCAAGCCCATATAAAGGAATCCCGACCTATCTGGATGGCCCCTCAGCCTGCTAAGGCCGCTCAGCCCAAAAGTTGAAGCTGACCCATGACCACATTCGCGTGGGAAAAACCAAGGGCAAAAGGGAAAGGACTCATTGTCCCAGTACCCCCCCCCCCCCCCTTTCCCATATGACACCTAGCACTCCAAAATTGTGTAGGCAAGTGGGCGGGAAGTATGGAGAGTTCTTGATCTTTTGATAGCAAGCATAGAGAATGAAATTACCTAAGTAACCCTAGTTATGCATGTTAATGCTTAACAAAAGCTATTAGCTCAGATTAGTAACCAAGATAAAATATTAAAAACATTAACACGACAATTTGGCTATGAAGGGAAACCCTTTGAAGAACTCCTCAAAGGTAAAACCCTACGGGCAACCAAATCCAGAAAAGCTAATTTCATTGATTGAGAGTATTACAAGTAAAATGTTTACAAAACCTTTGTAACTAGATACATTTACCCAAGACACGTGACCTGCTTGTCTTCTACCTCAGTAGGTAGCCAGGACCTCTGATGCTCTCCAATCTTTTTCTTTCCTATTGGAACCTCCAATGGTTGAATTCAAACACAGCAACTCCCCCTTAGAGTATGCTCTCACTCAATCCCACGGACTGAGCTTTTTAGAAAATCTTTCTCAATTTTCTCTTACACAATCTCTTGAAGTTCTACCCAGATCTTCAAGCTCTTAATGCTCGTGAACATGTGCTCTTGAAGTGTTAATTAAAATCCTTAGCTGACTCCTTTATAAATGGGCAATGTTGTGATTGATTTGAAGGACCCTGCTAATAGGTTTATCCCAAATCTTAGTTAGATACGTTGCTAACGATTTTCAAACATCTCGAATTAGATCACTTCTTCTAGATTCCATCGAGTTCAAATTAGCTCAAGTTACTTCAATAAACTGACTCTTAGACTAGAAACATATATAAGACTCTTGTGGACTCTTATCTTATAATTTAAACATGATTTAATAAGAGTTACAATTCAAACACTTATCCTTATTGGATAACTTTTATTCAAATATGCATCCTATCGGATGAAATCCTAGAGTCATATTTAAAATTATATTTATCCATAATTTAAATTTAAATATAGACTCATATAATCCTAACCAAACATAAATTACATTTACAATCTCCCCCTTTGGCTAATTGATGACAAAAACATATATTGGATGAATGTAATTTAAACATGCAAAAATAAATAACCAAACCACTAGCAATGATCTCATATGAAAAGTTATACTTCATATCATAAGAAAACATCGTGAGCAAAATGTTTGAAGTATCACATGAGACAACGCAACCACACAGATATAAGTTTAATGTAACAACTGAAAGCAACATAAGATAGGCAAAGCATTGTTCAATATACAACCCAAACTAAAATAAACCTAAAAAAAAACTTTTCATGAAAAAGATTTTAAAAAGTGGTGGTGGTGGTATCCTGACTCACTCAAAAATGAGTAGTACAAAAGTTATCCCAAGTGCAGGAGGATATCGTGTAATAATTAGGAATAAATTCCTAAATCGTCTCCTCAGGGAAAGTTACTTAAAATCAAACTTGTTTAAAAATGATGGAAATATTCACAAAGAGAAAAATAAAATTATGGTATGTACAATGGATGGAAGAGTGCAATAAGAATGAAAAAGGATACTAGTCATAGACTAGATTCATATTTTTAGATTTTTTATTTAGTGTTGAAATGATGAAAAGTTATACTTCATATCATAAGAAAACATCATAAGCAAAATGTTTGAAGTATCACAATGAGACAAAGCAACCACACAGATATAAGTTTAATGTAACAACTGAAAGCAACATAAGATAGGCAAAGCATTGTTCGATATACAACCCAAACTGAAATAAAGCTAAAAAAAAAACTTTTCATGAAAAAGATTTTAAAAAGTGGTGGTGGTGGTATCCCGACTCACTCAAAAATGAGTAGCACAAAGGTTATCCCAAGTGCAGGAGGACATCGTGTAATAATTAGGAATAAATTACTAGATCTTCTCCTTAGGGAAAGTTACTTAAAATCAAAATTGTTTAAAAATGATGGAAATATTCACAAAGAGAAAAAATAAAATTATGATATGTGCAATGGATGGAAGAGTGCAATAAGAATGAAAAAGGGCACTAGTCATAGACTATATTCATATTTTTAGATTTGTTTTTAGTGTTGAAACGAAATGTAAAAGACTAACAAATTGAAATTATTAATCAAAGAGTTAACTAAACTGAAAAAAATTAAACAATGAAACTAAAATTATTTAAGTCCTATTTAAACTTTAATCAATCTAATATGCAATTGAACTAAGAAATTAATAAAACTAAGCTAAGATTAAACTAGATTGGAAAGTAATTGATAAAATACAAACTGAAAATTGAAAAGTCCCAAAACCAAGATTCTAGAATTCATCCTTGTATTCAAATCACAAATTCTCAAAATTAATCCATAACAATTGTAATCACTATTAAATGAAAGCTTAAGGAAGTGAGAAAAATAAATAACATGAAATAAGTAAACAATAAATTGCCCAACTAAAACAAAAACAAAATATCTCTCCTTCACTCTCTGAAAAATATAATTCAAACCAACTAAAACTCCTCCAGAAAAATAAATCTAAATTGACTCACTTCACTTCACGAATGAAAAGCTCAACTCCCTCTACTCCCCATGTATCATGTTTCAGAAAAAGCAAAAACTCTCAACCGAACCCTCCTTGCAAGAAATTAAGGTAGTACACTTAATGAAATAAAACTCTAGAACAATTCTTTTGTTCCATGAAACCAACTAGCACACTTGCAAGAAATTAAGGTAGTACACTTAATGAAATAAAACTCTAGAACAATTCTTTTGTTTCATGAAACCAACCAGCACACTTGCAAGAAATTAAGGTAGTACACTTAATGAAAGAAAACTCTAGAACAATTCTTTTGTTTCATGAAACCAACCAGCACACTTGCAAGAAATTAAGGTAGTACACTTAATGAAATAAAACTCTAGAACAATTCTTTGTACACTTAATGAGATACTGCCGAACACCAATGTTTTTCAACCCCCTTCCCCCCTACTCTTTCTTCATTCTCTAAGGTCCTTCTTATAGCCGTGTGTCTCATCAATCTAGCTGTCTTGTGAGCTCTCTATGTGCTGCTATGTTATTTTAAAATTCAAAGCAAATGTGTAGCCCATGCTTCCGTAGTGTCCTTCCATGTGTAGAAGCAAGAAAGCTGAAATGAACAACTTGCCTTCCAACTATCTTCTGTCTACAACAGCTCTTCGTGTCTTGTGAGCTCTCCATGTGCTGTTATGTTATTTTAAAATTCAAAGCAAATGCGCAACCCATGCTTCCGTAGTGTCCTTCCATGTGTAGAAGCAAGAAAGCTTAAATGAACAGCTTGCCTTCCAGCTGTCTTCCGTCTACAATAGCTCTTCGTGTAAAAAGTGTTTTCTCATCCAAGTTTTCTATTTCAACTCCCTTTTCTTGTGGTTCCTTTCCATATTTGTCCTCCATAGAACCATCAAAGTAATCATCTATGATTTCAACCTCCTCCAAGTGATCACTAATTTTGAAGTGGACCCTTGATACAACATGAAGAGAGGTATGGTGATGAATGTGCATGTCAAGAATTATTGCATAATTATATCATAGTTGTAAATTAAGCATAAACATGATATCAATCATTTAAAAATCACAACTCGTATTGATTCTTATTAACCATTTTTTCATCTAAAACCAATAATAATGTCACGAAAAATTTAAAATATATTAGTTTTAAATAACTAAAATATGCAATATTTCAGCTCAATCATATCCGCACTACCCTGCTACTCCCTTTGCTAACAGATTCATCCCATCTCCCCCTATGTGTTGTCAGCATCAGTCAGAATTTGATTTTTCCTCTTCTTTAGGTGGATTTATTGCCTTCAAAATCTAATCCACATCGAAAACAATTTGCTGCAGCCTATCATTAACCTTCTCTGACTCGTCCTACTAGTCTACTAGCATTTGTTTCATTTTTCCCATTTTTTTCTTCCCACTTAACCACAAAATAATCAAATTTTGACTGCAAAATTTGAAATTGTCCAAGTACTTCGGTGGATTGTCCTGGGGCAGGATGGGAAGATGTGAATACCTCTGTGTGGTTTCTTTTTCTTCCACTAACCACAGCTTCTGACTTGGTAACCGTTTGAAAGGAGATCTTCCCATACATCTTTACTGTGGCCTCCATGCTCCTTAAAGGAACTTTAGCAATTCTAGCCAACTTCGTGATAAGACCTCCAAAGGGAAGATTTTCCTTGTTTGTCATGTCAGCCCTAGCATTGGAGATAACATCAATAATATGAGAGGGAAGATCTATAGATACACCTTTAACTAGAGTATACATAAACTGGGCTTTTTCAATTGTCAGCTCGGTATGCCTAGTGATGCGCCAAAGATTTGTCAATACAACTTTGGCAAGGAACCTAAATTCAAGGAGCATTGACTTCATAGGGAGTCTAGGGAGCCATACTAGTGCATTGAGTCCAACAAACAAATCTTTCATTTGAACTTTTGATGGGCTCCCCATACCCTTGTATGGAAAACAGGATTCATAGAACTCTCTAATAATCTCAAGAGTTATGATCTTGTCAACACCCCTAACAATGAATGTAATGAAATTATTGTCCACACTCAGTACAGAGTTAGCATAAAATTCCCTCACAATTTCAATATAGGGGGTAAGGGCACCTTCAATAATTTTTTCCATCCTCTGTCAGCAAATATGTGAGCAATGAATTCAAAAGCAGGTTCATTCATATCATTTAGAGTTACCTCTCATTCTCTAAGAACATTCCTCTTGGAGAACACAGTTAGGTAGGTTGTCTTTGCTTCCTCACTAACAAACTTTGGAGGTTTTGATCCTTTGGTAGGAGGCTTTGATGTACTCCCCACTGCTTTAAAAGGAACAAATGATTTATTTGCCATCTTGGAGTTTTTAGGATAGTACTTTGGAGTTCTCACATGAGAGTTAGATTCTTCCTCACTGGAAGAATTTACTGAAGGTGATTTGTGATCAAACTTTGCTTTCTTTGCAATCGACTTATATTTCATCTATATAAAAAATATTTTAAGCATGATAAATACACAATGTAACAAAGTAATCAGATTCACTTTTCTCCCAAAATATTGACATAACAGGGCCAAGAAAGTGAAGATAATTCCTAAAAACAATTAATCCAATCACACACGTGTTTGTAGGAAATTATCTAGAAAGCAAATACATATTCAGCGATTTTTACCAAATGAGGAAAATATCTAGACCTAAGCATAGGACCATCACAGCATAGGGTGCAAGATGACGACATTGAGAAAATCCGCAAACAAACTCACATGCAACCTTGTTCGTCACCTTTTACAACAAGAACCACCAAGAATGCTTTTCAAAGCATTATTTAACCCCTTTAAAAAGATTTTCAACTCCTAAGCCAACTAGGTTTCCAAGACTTCACAGATTTTAGAGATCTTTAAGGAATTGGAGATTGAGAAAACCCTACAAAGAGTCCTAAAGCAACAATAACTTAAGAAATACATTCTAAAGAGAAGACTTACCTTGATTTTGTGCAGAAGACAAACACAAATTTCTTAAGATGCATGGAGTGTTTCTCTCTAAGAGTATATCAGAGAAGACAAACAGAGTGAATGGAAGAGAGAATCGAAGCACAATAGTGATTAAGGGTGATTGACATGCAGTTAATGTTGCAGAGCAGCTTTTTCACTTCCCACCCAAAGCCTGGAACATGCTAGCCGCAATGTATTCGGCTTCAGTAGTAGACAGGGAGATAGAGTTTTGTTTCTCGCTCATCCATGCTACCAGATTGCTATCGACATAAAAACACCACTTGTGGTGCTTTTTTTGTCATCATCATTACCAGCCCAGTCAACATCCAAATAGCCAACTAGACTTAGATTTAAATCGTTTGAATACCATATGCCATAGTCCATAGTAGCACTTAAGTATTTCAAGATTCTTTTTACTGCTGTGAGGTGTGATTATTTAGAATTAGCCTGAAATTGTGCACAAACACCCACACTAAAAGCAATGTCAGGTCTGCTAGTAGTAATGTAAAGAAGACTTCCTATCATACTTCTATACAAAGTAGGATCAATGCTTTTACCTGTGGAATCCGAACATATTTTAACCGAGGTGCTCATCGGAGTACGAGCATGTGTCTTCCCTTCCATGCCAAATCTCTTAACAAGATTTTTATCATATTTAGATTGTGAAATAAAAATTTCTCCTTCAGTTTGTTTAATTTGAATCCCAATGAAGAAATTTAATTCTTCAATCATACTCATTTCAAACTCATTTTTCATTTCTTTGAAAAAATCATAGAGTTTGTCAAGAGTGGAGCCGAACACAATGTCATCTACATAAATTTGAGCAATAAGTAGATGCTTACCAAATTTTCTTAAAAAAAGTGTTCAATCAGCTTAACCTCTTATGAAGTCATTTTTATGCAAGTACTTCATTAGTCTCACATACCATGCTTGAGGTGCTTGCTTCAATCCATAAAAATTTTTCTTCAACCTGACAACATGGTCAAGAAACAAGTGATTAGAAAATCCTTTTGGGTTGTTTTACATATACTTCTTCATTGAGTATGCCATTTAAAAAAGCACTTTTAATATCCATTTGATAAAGCTTAAAATTTAAATAGCTTGCAATTGCTAGTAACATGCGAACAGATTCCAAATGAGCTACTAGTGTAAAGGTCTTGTCAAATTCAATTCCTTCAACTTGGGTGTATCCTTGTGCTACCAATCTGGACTTATTTTGAACAATGGTTCCATGTTTGTCTAACTTGGTTTTAAAGATCCACTTTATTCTAATGACGTTGTGATCCTCAGGTCTTGAAACTAGCTCCCATACTTGATTTCAAGTGAACAGGTGCAATTCCTTATGCATGGCATTAACCCAGCTTTCATCTTGTAAGACTTCTTTCACCTTTTTAGGTTCAACCTGAGACAAATGGCAAACGTATGAGACTTGATTTAAAACGCATTCTCTTAATCTCATACCTTCATCCAATTCTCCAAAGATGTTCTCCTTTGGATGATTGTGGCTGATCCTTGTAGAGGGCTCTTTTTCATTGTGTGAAACTGAGCTTTGTGTAGCAGATTTCACTAGATATGTGTCCTCTTGATCGGTTGAGTTTTCTTCAGCCTTTTCGATAAGGTTGTCAAGTTCCTTCTTGGTCATCTCCTTAGAGTTGTCATCCACAACTATGTTGACTGACTCCATCATTGTCTTAGTCCGTAGATTGTAAACTTTGTAAGCTTTGTTATCGAAATTGAGCCCTGTACGACTTCTATCATTAAATTTCCACCAATCACTACCATATAGAACATCATTGTAATCTACTAGACTTTTTTTGTGGGAAAAATATTCAATTTTGGCAAATCATGCACCCTCACGTGCCACCTGGAATTTTCTACCCGCAGTTCACCTCCACCACATGGCACAAAGACTCCTTCTATTGGGTTGTCAGTTAGATTCCCACGTCCCATCCACATGGCCGGCAACATGATCTTATTTCCAAACTCAAGATGGCAGCATCATCATCGTCTTGAGTTAAAGGAGGATGTTAGAATATTGTCATTCTTATTACATAATATATTTGTTGATGCCCTAAAAATTGCACAACAGACTGGAATGGGAGAAAGAGTCATTTTAAGCCCACGAAGGTGATCTAGGCATCGAACAGCGTGGTCTGGTGCCCCTGACGATGGTTCAGTGCGGTACATGCGGTGTCGGTGGTACACTCATGGCAGTGTAACGAAATAAGTGTAGAGAAAATACAAGAGGTAGACACACATATTTACGTGGTTCCGCATAATGTCTATATCCATGGGCATTTGAGGAGGAGGAATTTACTATAATATTCTTATTTACAGTCTCTCATAGTCTCTCATTCCTTATTATACAATGATGGTTTCAGATACATTTACTGGAGATGAATACTTGCGCTGGAGCCCATTCTCCAAAGATTGAAGATGGAGTGGAAGAAGAAGAAGACCCTGGCTTTTATCTAGCCCTTTGCTGCAAAAGGGAAAACTGAAGCCTTTGTGTGTCTGAGCTGCCTTCCTCTTTCCCCCTTCCTTTTTGACTTTCTGACCTCTGCATGCTCCATGTCCCCTCTTGTCTCCTACACTCTTCTTCTTTCTTCATGTCCACTAGCACTCAACCAAGTGGGTTGGGCCTAGTCATTAGGCCCTAGGATTTTACCCCCTCACAGTAGCCCGCAATTCTTAAGGGCAACTTGTTCTAACCAAAAACCTTGAGAATCTTTAAGATAAAATATACAACAAAAGTCATCAGTAAGAAAACAAAATGTTCTGATTGTGTTAAGCAATATATGCTGCAAGGGCAAATTTAGGCGGGTGGAGCATGCGACTGCGTAAGGTGTGAATGCAGAGATCAAATGTGGCAAGAGGCTGACTTGACTGCACAAGGTGCAAGCATGGAGCCTTGATGTGGTGAGAGACTGGCTCAACTGTGCAAGGTGCACACAAAGCTAGGAAGTGGTGGGAGGCCAGCTCGACTGTATCTGACACGAGAGTGGAACTCGCGTCGTTGGCTCGATTGCGTAAAGTGCATAGTTCGGCAGTGCGTCGTTCATATGTTTATTGTTGTTGAAAAGTGTATGCTTATTTGGTGTCTTTGTTTCTGTTTCATTGTTAGTGTGGGAGTTTGTGGGAAATAATCCACGTAAAGTGGACAAAGGGCCCATCGACCCCCTGGGGCCACCTTAGGTAGTTGACAGGCCAGTCGACCCAATCCCGAAGGTGAACTGCAGAAGGTAGTTGTGGATATCGGAGGTTCATTAACTCTGAATGTCCGTTCCTAAAGGTAACCCATTGACAGTGGTTATGGCTTGAGCGTGTCACTCGGGGCAAGTCTATAACTTAGCTTTGTTGAATGGGAACTCAGTGAGTCTCAGAGACTTGGCTTTACCCCCCAGCGAGTCTTGGTATCCGACTTTGTGGCATGTCTAGGAACTCAGCTTGTTCAACGGGGGGTCAGCGTGTCTTGGAGACTTGGTCTTACCGCGCAGCAAGTCTAGGGATTCGACTTTATCGAGAATCTAGGAACTCAACTTTGTTGAATTGGGGGTCGGTGAGTCTTGAGGACTTGGCCTTACCCCACACAAAATCTAGATACTCGACTTCAGGGTGAGTTTTAGGGACTCAGCTTCATTAAACGAGGCATCGGTGAGCCTCGAAAACTTAGCCTTACCTCGTAGAGAGTCTAGGGACCCAACTTTGTCTAACAGAGATGCTTGTCCATGCTTAGAAGAGGTCAACCCAGTCAATGTAAGCAAATCAAGTCACAAAGTGAGGCGCGAACCTGACTTGCCCGACCTAGATGCAGCGAAGGTTGGAGGCATGTCGGTTCAAGCCTATATCCTGCCCAATTTCGGTGGTGACGAAGGTGGGCATGTCAATATGTGCACTAGTGCCTGGGTGATTTGTTCCGATAGGGTCCCATTGGGAAGCCCGAGCTTGCTATCAATCACCACTTGGCCTACTGCGAGTTTCTATCCCAATACAAGTGTTCCCCATCGGCAAGGGACATAAGCATCGTACACCACAAGAGGCAGCAGGCTCTTAGAAGTATGCACCCTGTCTCCACCTCTCATAGCACCTACGTGCTTGCGAGGCCATCGCTGGGCATTGACTCACACGTTGGCAATTCCCATCACCAGTGGCATGCTTTACCTACCCAGCAACCCTCAGCTCCATACCTCATCAGCTCAGGAAGTCCCCTCTGGCACCTCCTCAACCTAGGACCTTCTCAACTCAGACAAGACTCTCATCAGTTCAAAGAGCAGTGCTCGGGAAGCACCACATGAGACGCCAAGAAATCATTTGCAACGCCTCACCCAACTTGGGTGCTCCCAGAGCTCAGTGTCGTGAGCTTAAATTTACATTGGTGCACCATGTGGCCACCAGACACCACCAGCTAGCTGGCGTGGTCAGAGACCACCTCAGGGGAGACAGACAGAGATGGCGACCCTCTAGGTAGTTGCCAAAGGCCCAACTATGCAACTGCATTGCTTGGTTGCATCTTCTCCTATGTGAGAGGATGCGCACGCGAGTCCCTCAACTGTGCTACCTTCGCCGAGGGTGATATTCTGCCGATCAAAACCTCCATCAACCACCCTGGGTGGCCCAAGTGGTGGTTTCTAGAGGACCAGGTGACTAAGGGTGTAAAAAATAACCAATAAACCGGACCGGACCAAACCGGTGGCATCGGTCTGATCCCAAGGTTGGTTCGGTCTGGTACCGGTTTTATTTTTCTGAAACCGGTCAAAATCGGTCTGGTTTCAATTTTTCTTTTTTAAAAACCAGACCGGACCGATATATATATTTTGAATTTTTATATTGTATATAATATTTATAATTTTATATATAATATATAACTATATATAAAATATTTTTGTATTATATGATAAATTACTAATTAATATAACATTAACTTTTAAAATCTTATATCATTTTTCTTATTGTATTAATAGTTATAATAATATTATATAGTTCATATTAATAGTTATACTAATTCTATATCACTATATATTATAATATACTATAATATATCATTATAGTCTATAATATAATTATAATATATATTATAATATACTACAATATATTATCACTATAGTATTATATACTATAATATACTATATTATATATTATAGTATATTAAAACTGGTAAAATCGGACCGAACTGAAACGAAAATTGGTAAAACCAGAGTACCAGTTTAGGAGGGTAACCGGTGTGTAATCGATTTTAAAAAATGTAAAACCAGTACATACTGGTTCGAACTTAAATTTTATCCAAAATCGGACCGAACCGGACCGGTTACACCCCTACAGGTGACCTCACAGTGGTTATCGTGAGCCACTTGGGTGCACAGGTCAACACCTTATAAGGTGCCCACCGTGCATGCCACGTTCAGACGTCACCCCTAGCGACTAGCAGTTTAACCGGTTCGGTTTTGTACAAATTTTGGGACCGAATCGGAATACACTAGTTTTGCATTTTCAATAACCAATCCCGAACCCGTTACCGTCCTAAATTGGTAATTTTGGTTTTACAGATTAAGATCCAATTTGGTCCATTTTTCGGTTTAAATCAAGTGTTAATGTAATTATAGATATTATATATAAAAATTATATATATTTAAGATTAAAATTTTATGTTATACATTATAATATAAAATTATTTCAAATATAATTATATATATAATATTAAAAATTAATTTTTTTATAGATATATTTTATAAACCGGTCTAGTCTATGCCGAAAAGCCAAGAATGGATTATGGACCGAATTTAACCGGTTTTTAAAATGTAGGAACAGATTCCGAACTGGACTGATTTAAAACTAAGTTAACTGGTCCAGTTTGGTTCTCCGGTTTTCCGATTTAAACTTTCACCCCTACCGGCAACCACTCTGGCCAGGCCTTCATGGTGGCCGGGGGTTCCTCCTTCATGCCCACAGCGTAGGCCCGGGAGGAACATGGGTGCATGGGACAAGCACCCATTGTGCTACCATACATGGTTTATACGTGTATGGCACTGTGCAATGTGACACGTGTTGTGCTTACTGAGCATAGTGTCCTCTGTACTAACTGCGCCTCCTGGGTCGAGAAGGTGAGCAGCCCGGTCACTTGAGCTGCAAGTGCCGGATGCAGGCTCTTCTGAGCAAGCCTTACTTTCATTATGTTTTTAATAAAAATAAGAGTAGAGCAGCTCAGTCTATTTACTTAGAGGAAGTTTCAACAGTTCATTTAGAGATTGTTCAAAGCACTGAAAAATCATCATTCTCCCACCTTCGGCTTAAAACGTGATCAGATTCCACAGACGGTGACATTATTGATGCTCTAAAAATCACACAACATTCTAGAATGAGATAAAGAGTCATTCCTGGCCCACTAAGGCTATCGGAGCCACAAACGGCATGGTCCAATGCTCCTGGTGGTGGTCCAGTGCAACACATGTAGTGTCAGCGCGTACACTCATAGCGATTTAAGGAAATAAGTGCAAAAAAAAATATAAGAAGTAGACACATATATTTACATAATTCGGCATAATGCCTACGTCTACGGGCGTTTGAGGAGGAAGAATTTATTATAATATTCTTCTTAAAGTCTCTCATAGTCTTTCATTCCTCACTGTACAATGATGGCTTCGAATACATTTACTGGAGATGAACACCTATGCTAGAGCCCTGCCTTCTGAGATTGAAGATGGAGTTGAAGAAAAAAGGAAAATTGGGGAGGAAGAAGAAGACCCCGAAGTTGAGAGGTTCCCCTAGCTTTTATCTGACCCTTCATTGCGCATCCCAGCCTACCATGATGTGACTGAGGCCTTTACATGTCTGAGCTACCTTTGCATGTCCAAGCTACTTTCCTCTTTCTGATTTCTTGACCTGTGCATGCTCCCTGTCCCCTCTTTCTCCTACACTCTTCTTCTCTCTTCTTGTCCTATAGCGCACAACCAAGTGGGCTAGGCTAGGTCCTTGCGCCCTGGGATTTTATCCCCTCACAATACTCATGATATTGTTTCACATACATTATAATGTGACTTGTTCTCTACCATATTTAATTTATTATGTACACCGGTTTATTATGTAAATTGTATGGTATCGTTGATTTACTGTATTTCCATTCTTTCTCTTGCTTTATTCACTTATTAATAGAGACAAATATTATGCATTCAAGAACAATTGAAAACAACAAAAATGTAGTGCTCACTTGAGAATAATAGAAATGTAGAGCCTCTTAAATTCTCTCCTCCTTATTCTTGTCTCTTCTCCATCTCTTTCTCTATTTTATTATATTTTCTACACTCTATTTAAAGTTTAATCATTAAACAAATTGTGCTCTTATTTAATTAAAAATTTCCCCGAAAACAAGAAAGAACTCTTACTGGGGTCAATAGGTACTCAGTCCAAAAATCGTCATCATGGCCAAAGCACAAAACATTTCGATTTGGGCTTGCGGGAGTAGAAGACGAGGTACCGAAAGGAGTAGTATCCTCGAGGGAAGCACCGCCCTTTTTGGCCAAAGCACCTCTTTTTGCTGTGAGGGAAGAGGCATCTTTACTTGACAAACGAGAACATTTCTTCAAAGCTCGTTTGGAGGGGGGCAGCGCCACGACCCTGGTTAGAAATAGACCATATTTGATATGAGAACAATCTGGGGTCATGAAGAAGCGGTCAATGTTGGCTGGGGTCAATAGGTATTCAATCCAAAAATCGTCATCATGGCCCTCTGCCCAAGCACAAAACATTTCGATTCGGGCTTGCTCTCGCTTGGACAAGGGTTCTAGGGCTACCACCAAACCCTTCTCCTTAGGGATCTTGCCCTGAGAAGCCCTAACTAGAAAGTCCCATTGGAGCATCTCTGAATTAGGGAATTCCCAACCAGTACCAAAAATCAAGAAAAACTTTATGGTCCATTGCTTTGCATTCGAGTGGCGGGTCTCAAAGTGAGCTAGATGCTGCTCCTTATCTTTTTTCCAAAAACTCAAGACATTGCTAGTAAACAGTCTCAGATGATAAAACGCCAAAAACTTCCTAGCAGTCCAGTTAGGGTATTCCTTCTCGGCGGGTTCAGGAACCATTCAAAAAATAACACACGCACAGAGAAGAACCCTCCACTCGTGAGAATGAAGGTAGGTGGGAGGAATGCGAAGGAGATTGAGGAGGTCACATATGGGGCGATAGTATGGGAACCTTAGACCATGCGTCAGGGCACAAACAGTTAGGGAAACCTTGTAGGTAAAACCTTCTTCCTCAATGCAGCCACGGTTAGGGATCTCCAGGTGCACTGTGTCTGGGATACCAAATTCTTCTCATAAACCCTTTAAATTGTGAGTCCAAAGGGAGGAGCGCCACTCATACCCTTCGAAGGTTGGGACATCCAAAACATGAGAAGATTCCACACCAACAATATGAGAAGAAATACCATGTTCAAAAGATGAAAAGCAAGTAGAGTGGGGAAATTACGGAGGGAGCAAGAAGCTGTGAGGAAGGAGAAGCAAGGAAGGTAAATGAGGAGTAAAGTTGAAAGAGAAAATGGGAAGAAAATGGCTTGTAATTTGAATTGGGGATATGAGGAGTCGACGATATGAATTATCATGACCTGACATCGTGATGCAACGAAAGGGGAACTGGTGTGCGTTACCCATAATCGTCGCCACGTCCTAGGCAATGAAAATCCTGCTTCTTGATTCTTGGAAATTTGGAACGGCAAGATAGAATAACTGATGGACTAATGGGCTAGTGGGGTGGCCCATCGGGTTTAGTGAAGGGGGCTAGCGGGGTAGCTGAAAGGCCTAAGGTCTTATCTGGGTCACTTACAGCCCAGAAAATTTGGTAGCAAGTTAATGATGAATTCTCCACACCTACAGGCGAAGGAAATTAGCGGGGTAATTGAAGATTCTAATATTAGCCCAACCCAAACCACAGGCTAAAGGCCTACAATGACCCGATACTCTCCTAGATAATAGGGTTGATAAGCCATAATATCGCGATCAAATTACTCCAATTATCTAGGGATAAGTTTCATGGTTAGATACCACATCCAGGTAATCTAGTTACAGTATTGATCCGATACATCCCTACACACTACAAGAATAAGGTCTTGTTGCAGCTCTTAAATCCTTCGGAATTCACCCTATAAAACGCAGCAATTTGCATGTACCAACAATTCTGGGTTTGTCGCTGCTTGGATGCCAAAGTTTCATTGCAACTAGTTTAACTCAGCTGATGTTGTGAATCGTTAGAAAAACATATGTTTTCCATCGTTTTATACGGATGGGAAAAACAGAGGAAACCGCTGCAAATTATGTCATGAGTGATGTTTGTAATCGCTGCATCACTCAGTTTGGGTCGATTAGTAATGTTGCAATACCCCATATTTTTCCGCTGCAAAATATCAGGTTTTCCATCGATGAATCGAAATTCACATAACAGTTCTAACTTTACATCGGCAAACCGTCCACCACAAATTCAAACTTTACTCTGTTCTGGGTTCGTTTACGGCATTGAAGGAGAGGAGGTGGAGCCCGATCTATGTGAGGGAGAGCAGATCGAAGGTGAGAGAGACGGAGAGCTTGTGGAGGGGCTGTGGAGCATGGGAGCGGCCGTGTAGAGGGCTGACTGAGCAGTGGTGATGCGCCGTGGAGGAAGGCAGAGCAGGGCTTGGTTGAGAAGCTTCAGCCCGATCTATGTGGGGGAGAGCAGAAGAGACACGGCCGAGAGACGGAGAGCTTGTTTGGGGTTGTGGACCTCATTTGCTGGAGGTGGTGCGTCGGCTGAGGAGGCGGCGGCTGGGAACCCATGCTGTTTTTTTAGACTTCGACGACGGCTGGGAACCCATGCGAGAGAGGGCCGGGCTTGGGGGGGTTGACGGCGAGAGAGGGCTGGAGCTTGGTTGGGTTAGCCAGCGCGGTGGGTCGACGGCAGAAGATCTGTAGAACATAAGGGGGAGAACTGAAGGTGTGAAGATCTGGAGACGTGAAGATCTATAGAACGTGTGGGGGAAAACGTGGGGGGAGGGGAAGATCGAACAGAAAATTGGTCTGGGGGAAAACAAGGGGGGGAAGTGAAAAAAAGTGGGTATAAAGGCGCACGGTTTTGTTGACTAAATTTACATTGTTGCAAAAGTTTTTTTTTTGTTTTTGATTATTGCAGCGACTGTTTTGTTGCAACAAGTTCAAAAATCGCCATAAAAATTAATTTGAATATTGCAGCAATTTATAGTCGACGTAAAAAGCCAAAAAGTGCTGCAAAAAACCAATTTTAAATTTTGATGTAAAAAAATTTGCAACATAAAAATTATTGCAAATAAAGATTTTTTGCAGCAATTTTATTTCCATCAAACATAAAATTGCTGGAACAAGACCTTATTCTTGTAGTAACACCTATTTATATGGGTATCAGGTAACTCTAAAACAAATTCTGATTATATACTTGAGCCTTGATACATTATACTTTACTAAGTTAAGAATCAGAGTGGTTATAGGCATCTAGCGCCATTCTCTTCTAACTTGCAGACTGACGATTACGATCGATGGTGGGACACGTCCTTTACATCATCATCCATTTATTTATCATCTTTCCATCATTCCTTGAAGTAATATTAAAATATTAGAAACTATTTTTTATATATGTTTTACTTGTAAATCAATTATTTGATGTCAAATTACGAGATATTGAGATAATGAAGATAAAAACAATGTAACTTCTTTATCGTCTTTGTTCGACGTGTCGCTATGTACTTGCTTTATACAATTCTTGGGGTTTAGTGTGTGTATATGTATATGTATATATTGCTTGGAACATCTTGTTGAGATCATATCTGGCTCACATTCGATTCTAGTGCATGCAGGGATTGGACGTGTTAAAACATATGCCCTAACGAAACACGTACGTAGGTGATGCTAATTCAACGGATCCAATTTCGAAGTCTAGTCTAGTCAGGCAGGCGGAAAGAAGCAAGCTGAGGTCAAAGGAAGGTATTCAAAATGTTGACAAATTGTATAATACATAGACATGGCAAGCCAAATGATCATGAGGCTTGTCGAATTAGCTCTCGAAGTTGAATGCTCCCTTCCAGAATTTCAATCGTTCGTTCCACCATTCATTCATTGCGGGGTATATATCCGGTTCTTTAAAAGGAAATGACAAAAAGCTCCATCATCTTATCCATTCTTTATTCGGTAACCGCGAGTCATGGAACACGTTTGGCTTTTTTTCTCAATAAAAAAACTCCATGTTAATATCAATGCCAGAAAACGCGTAAAAAAAAGCATATCATGTTTCTCTTTTTTTTTTTAAACAAAAAACAAAAAAACAAAAAAAGAAATTTCCTACTCGATCATCATCTCTGCGGGTATATACTGTACACATCACATTTAATTTTTTATATTTTTATTTTTTCATAAATATGTGATATTATAGAATTTTATAAATAATAAATAAAAGAATTTTTTAATTTAATAAAATTAAAATTTAAAAAATTAAGTATAATATATGATGCAAGAATGGTGGGTCAAAAGACTATCTATTTCCAAATCATTCTGCGCACAAAACAATAGACAAGGGAAAAACTGGGACAATGTAAAATCTTCTGACGTTCTTGGAAGGTACATAAAAAGCTCTTGTTTTTTTTCTCTTTTTTTAAGTCCAAAACTCCAACCTCTTTTACAGAGTTATCATATATGTTCACATCTGTATTTGTTCTATTAATCTGTTCGTGCATGTTGCAGAAGCCATGTGAGCACGCACGCTGTTCTCAACACCCATGCTAATAAATTACGAAAATCAAGCCACAGACCGATTTTTATTTTATAAAACTCTCATACCTAACAAACATGTGAAAAAACAGACTTCTTTCGGAGCGAAGGCCTAGGATTGAACGGAAATTTTAAGACCTTCTAGTCGGCCGTCTGGAATAAATTCCCTTGGCACTATTTTTTCAATGAAAAGATAATAAATAAATATAGCTTGCTTGGGTACCATTCCAGCCTTCCTATTCTTTTCGTCCAAAGAAATATATACCCTCACCATTATTGTAAATTTATTCTGAAGTACATAAAGATCTGAACCAAACTCAGTAATTTGGACGGTTAGATTTGATTCTTTACGGTGATGCTTTGGGGTTTGGATCCTGCTACAGGCTATTGATTTTTCTTTTTTCTTAGAATTTTTTTATATCTTGAAATATATATATATATATATATATATTAAATAAAATTTACAACATCATTTAAAAATATCTTTTAATTATTAAATAAATAAATAAATAATGTGTGGCCGCTTTTAGAGCACTCACATCCCGTTCTGCATCTCTCCCCCATCCTTATAATTTGAGGAAAAATTATCGGTTTGGCTCAAAAACCCTCTCCATCCCGTTCCCCAAAATGGGGATGAAAATTAGGGGTGCTACAGGAGGTCCCCATATTTGAGGACCTACTGTACATCCGCATCGCTCTCTCGCCCCAACGGTTGCCCCTTCCAGCCCGCGTCTTCTTCTCCCCCCCTCCCCCCCTCCCTCGCAACGCAGCACGGCCGGATTCTGCCCTCCTCGACTGTAAGTGCTATTTATTCTCTGATTTGGCTTTGTTTTTCTTCTGGGTTTCCCTGTTTTGTCCGAATCGCTTTTTGTTTTTCTTCTGGGTTTCCCTCGTAACGTCTGTGGAATCAACGTTGCTCTTTTGGGTTGGTTTGGTGCTGTGATCAACTAAATCACAAAATCGGCAAAGCGTCGCATCACTCGCCGTTGTCATTTTCTCTTCCCGGAAGGGCCGATCATCCTCTGAGAGGCTCATCTTCTCGCTTAGATTTAGATTACAGGGAGAGAAAATTGAGCGACTCTATTTTTTCGTGGGTGATTATTACTTGTGTCAAAAGAAGGGGTGGGTTGGAAGTTTGGTGCTTGAGGGCGTGTGGTGTGGATCCGGTGCTCATGGATAAAGTCCTTCACAAGCTCCGAAAACTGGACGCGTACCCTAAACTGAGCTCAGCGATTCAGTACGATTCTGTTCTTTTTCTCTTGTTCGTTATCTTTGTAATTCCTAAACTAGTGTGAGTTGATGTTCTTCTGTATTTGATATATACTTCCGGTTCTGGGTCCCAAGAAATCGAAGACACTCGATTCATCTGGTCAGAATGTGGTGTTGGGTCCAATTTAATTGGAAGATCGATTTTTTTAAAACTTTCTTTTAATTATCGTGTTTATATTCCTTCCACTCCTTCCACCATCGTTTTAACGTTTTTCGATGGAGTCCAGGGGATGCAGTTTGTGATATATATGTCTTGGTGTTAATTTGCAGGCTACGGTAGCAGATTTGCAGGAGGCGATTCATCAACGAAGTAAGTGCTGGATGTGGTTCCCTTATTGTTGCGTTTTTTATGCAGATTTTTAGCCCGAACAACCAACTTCGCTTTGTTGGTCAGTTAATCAATGTTTAGCAAATTAGTTTAGCTTCGGTTGTTTTTGGAAGGCAATAGGGTTACTTTCTCTAGTGAATCTCAGTAGTTAGTACTGATTTCATTTCTTATAAAAATTACCATAAGTTCCATAAATGGCTGTGAAATTGAACCACTGGTTTGCTATGGATCCCCTTTGATTGATCTTGTATTCAGAAAAGTGTGAAGGGCATCTGTTCTAGTTGCTCTAATGTTGGCCGTTTAATGTTCTTCCTTTAAATCGTCTTATTGAAGAGTTAAGCGAGAATAAAATGTTGGCCGTTTAATGTTCTTCCTTTAAATGTTGGCCGTTTAATGTTCTCAGGAAGTTTGTGCATGCCCTCTCTCTCGACCTTGGTGTATATAATCTTTTTATCAAGAAAATTGTACTTTATAAGCTACTTTTAAAAGAAATCCTACTTTTAATTTCATTGCATCACTAATATTATTTTTTTGATAAGTAATAAGATATTGCATCACTAATATTTATATGCAAGATCGGCTTTAGACTTCATGCTTAGTTATTGTTTCTGGACTTCTGGTGTCTGAACGTGGCATTTCCTAGCTCACCATGTTAGGTTTGTTCATTAGTGCTCAGTTATTACTTCCCCTGCCCCCCAAAAAGAGAAGAATGAGTGCATGTCTGAGTGTTGAGACCTTTGCATGTCAAGTGATATCATTAACTCAATTTGCCTCTCTTACATCAACACACTGTCAGGCTTTTGTATTGAACCTATTGCATAATTTATTTATTCCAAATATGTTCTGGTTCTTCATGTTTCTCTTTTTTCTTCAAATATTAACAAATAGTTCTATCTAAAATTGTTTACATTCGTTTATTAGTGGTTGTTATTTAATTTTTTATTTTATTTGTATATGTATATTTTTTTTCAGTTTATCTCTTTCATGTGGAACACAGACTATGAATATATTTGGAATGTTGGTCATTGAGTAATTTCTTCTACCTTGTTTGGTCATTTGCAGTGTTTCGTGTCATTCGGGGGAGGGGGGAATATAATTAGGCTGTGATGATGGGGTTAATTCAGAAGTGTAATTGGGGCCCCATCGATATGGCGGGGTAATCGTTACTTGAATAGGCCAAGTTGCAGTTTGTGGTACTCTCCATAAACTGCAATTTCCATTCGGGTGAGGTTTTGCAGCCATTCGATGTTGGACTCCTAGATTACGCATGTTGTCCATATTTACACCATTCTGAGCCACATTTATTGTCTTATTCAATATGGGGAACCGGATGGGAATGCTCATATTTTTTGTTTTGTGATTTGCATACTGTTTGTTGTTGTTTGTATTCTATTGCGAAGAAGGAATCAGATCAGCGCATTATGATGATGGATGTGAGTGTCATGCCAGAAATGCAACGGCTATATTTCCAGCAACTCCAGAGGGAAATCATGATGAGACGCAGTAATGCCTGAGATTTGGATTGATTGTAATGTAATTTTTTTATTGTACTTTTGATGATAGTTTCCTGTTATACTTTTGTGCAAGTAAATTGGATGCCATAATTTCAGAAACAATTATAAGTTATGCCAAATTTAATCCACTATTACATGAAAGAAATACGAGGCCACTGTTACCGAGAAAAAAATACGTGAAATTTTATATTCAATACGTGACTTGGTTCAAAACCATTAAAAAAACGGATAAAGAATACTAAATAATAAAACATGGCCATCACGTTAGAAAATGCATTAATTAAATAAAAAAATTATTATTTTTATAATACGAATTTCGGTTTAAAAAATGTTGTATTTGATAGTCAAAATCGTAAAAAATTTTTTATAGAAATTGATATTTGAAAAAAAAGATAATAAGACGAAAGAGTTAGTAGTTAAAATTGTAAATGGAAGAGAGAGAAAAAAGTAATAAAAAAAGAATAGAGAAATATTATTTAATAGAATAGAGATAGGGATGGGGAATGGGATGTGGGAGGTTTTTAGAAGATGAATAAAATTTAGGGATAAATTTGAGGAAAGGTGATTTTGAGTTAAATTATAGGGATGGAGATGAGGATCCGGATGAGGATGCTCTTATACGTGGAAATGTAGCATTATCGTTGGGGTTTTGGTCTAAACATGAATATGAACTTTATTCTTTTGCTTCAACGTACCGTCACTTCTAAGAAACCAGGTACGTAATTCCGTGGGTGCCCAAAGACAGACACCAAAAACTGCGTAAAAATGTAAATAGAAAAACAGGAACACTCAAATACATACATACAAACATACATACATATATATATAATAATATATATATTAATTTTATGAAATAAAAATATAATCTGTAGACTCCAGCTTACATTTAAAATTATTACTCTTAATATCTTGATATTATATAGTGTACACACTCATGTTAAGAGTCTGTTTTTTGTTTTCCCTCAAATTATAAAAAGAGAAGTGATATCTATATAATACATTTTATAATTATATTTTAAAATAAGAATATTTTTATAAAGTGATATTATTTTTACCAGATATTTTATAAAAAATATTTTTAATTCAAAAATAAAATTATATAAAATGTTGTAAATGGTATCTGAGTCAATCTTGTTTATAAAAAAAAAAAATATAAGCATCTAACGGGCTCCTTCCCGCAGGGTTAGGTTATGGCTCAAAAAAAAGGATTGTGGCATGTTCGAACCCGATTCGCGCGTTGGAATTTCTATGACGACTGGTTGACCCGTGTTCACATTTTGGATTACCAAAGCAAACACGCACGCACGCACGAAGCAGCAGCTGCCTGCCTTGGCTAGTATATTTCACTTTGTCGCTTTGGCTAATTCAACGTGTTCTTGCTTTCCATTTGAAATATTCTGGTTTCTCTTGCTATATATAGATCACCATTCTTCATTCAGTTTCCTCATCCCTTCCAGTTCTCTCACTCTCTCTTTTCTCTCTACCAGTTGTTTGTTCCCCATCATACAGCCATGGTGCTCTCGAGACCAGCTTCCGAGTCCGATCTCTCGGTTATTTCAACCTCTGGGTCTCTCTTTGTCCGGGATTCACTCCCTAAGTACGTGCAAGTATTCTTAGCTATCCACGCATCATCAGTTTCTTTTATTTTCTTTTCTTTTTGTTTCTTTTCTCTCTACTTCTATTAAAAGTTACGATGAGTACTGATGAATTAGGGTGGGATTGATTCAGGCATAAGATGCAGGAGAACTCCATACCAAAGGAGGCAGCATACCAAATAATACACGACGAGTTGCTGCTTGATTTCAAGCCAAAGCTGAACTTGGCTTCCTTCGTCACCACGTCGATGGAGCCCGAATGTGACAAACTTATCATGGAGTCCATCAACAAGAATTATGTTGACATGGATGAATACCCTGTTACCACCGAACTTCATGTATGTATTCATCTCTCTCTCTCTCAGAGAAACACGCACACCTCATGTGCACAGACATTATTGCGGGTTGCGGGTTGACTGTTTCTCGTATATATGTTGGTGTGGAATTAATCAAAATAAAAGAAGAGTTACCTTCGACCCGGAAGTCAAAATTTCTGTCGAAGTGTGAAAATTTTACGTTATTTTTTATAAGCCAAATTGTCAAAACATGTTGGCAAATGCCATAGTTTTACGTACTTCTCTCTGTTTACACGTCTTCTCTGTTTTCCAAATTTATGACATTAACATACTTAAATAATTATTAATTTTATTTTCAGATTTTTCTTTCATAACTTTAGCATATATTTGGATCAAATTGGATGGATCATGGAGCTCATAACTTGCACCCTTGTGCTGCGAGCAATATATATAGTCCATGATGGGAAAGCTAAAGGATAAATTGCTGTCATGTCCATTAATGCCCTAAATTTGCATCTCAAGCATTGTTGGTTGGATTTTCGTTTTACACAAAATTCACTGAGATTTTCTTGCATTGAACACATATTGTATGGCCTTGTAATGCCTCTCATTTCCCAATCTTTTTTCCTTGGAAACCCGAAAGTAAACTGCATGGGTCCGTTACATTAACCTTACCGACAGTATGATCGTGTATTAATTTTATTTATTTATTTATTTGCATATATAGAATCGTTGCGTCAACATGATAGCACATCTCTTCAATGCCCCACTGGGAGACTCCGAGGATGCGATTGGAGTCGGAACAGTCGGGTCATCTGAGGCTATAATGCTGGCTGGCCTTGCATTCAAGAGAAAGTGGCAGAACAAGCGCAAGGCTGAAGGGAAACCTTACGACAGGCCCAACATTGTCACTGGTGCCAATGTTCAGGTACAGATCGAGTGCTAGACCATACTTGCATCATTGATCCGAATTGCTAATATAATTTCTAATCCTTTATGCATCTGTGTGTATACATATAGGTGTGTTGGGAAAAATTTGCGAGGTACTTTGAGGTGGAGCTGAAGGAAGTTAAGGTGAGGGAAGGGTACTACGTGATGGATCCTGTCAAAGCTGTAGAAATGGTGGACGAAAACACCATTTGTGTTGCTGCTATCTTGGGCTCCACCTATAATGGAGAATTCGAGGATGTCAAACTCTTAAACGACCTCTTGCTAGAAAAGAACAAACAAACTGGGTATCTATCTATCTATCTATAATATATATACCACTTGATTAATTCATGATCAGGTCAAGATCAGCTTCAATGGTTTGAAATATAGTCATCATGTGCTAATTATGTGATTAATTTATTCGCATGCGTGTCCGATATTTTGCAGATGGGAAACTCCTATTCATGTAGACGCAGCAAGTGGTGGATTCATTGCGCCATTCATTTATCCAGAGCTCGAGTGGGATTTCCGTCTTCCAATGGTAAAGAGCATTAATGTTAGCGGCCATAAGTACGGGCTTGTGTATGCCGGAATTGGTTGGGTTATCTGGAGGAGCAAAGATGACCTGCCTGAAGATCTTGTCTTCCACATCAAGTACCTTGGAGCAGACCAATCCACCTTCACCCTTAACTTTTCTAAAGGTAAGCTGATAACCAATGAAAACAAACATCTTTTAATTAGCTAGTCAAATTATTACACATTCTAAAGGTGATCAGAACATTAATTCTGGTTCTTCTTCTTAAACCTATTGACACATTCTAAGTATCTTTCACCTACCATATATGTGCAGGTTCTAGTCAAATTATTGCTCAGTATTATCAACTAGTTCGCTTGGGCCAGGAGGTAAATGACTAAGTCTTTGATAATTAAGAATAATACTTCTCATCTTCTTGTATTTTAAGTTGATTTATATATCGAATTAAATGCAAATTCACTTAAAATGCTAAATCAAAAAGTTGTGTTTATTAGGGATACCGTCATATAATGGAGAATTGCCACGAAAATGCTATGGTGCTGAAGGCGGGGTTGGAGAGGACAGGGCGCTTCAACATTCTGTCAAAGGACGATGGGGTTCCAGTGGTGGCGTTTTCTCTGAAGGAAAATAAAGGAGGTCACGATGAGTTTGAAGTCTCTGAGATGTTGCGGCGCTTTGGTTGGATCGTGCCTGCCTATCCCATGCCACCGGATGCTCAGCATGTTACCGTGCTCCGTGTCGTCATCAGGGCTGAGTTCTCCAGAACCCTGGCAGAGCGCCTTGTGCACGACGTCTCCATTGTTCTGCATGAGCTCGACAAGCTTCCCCCAAAAGTCTCTGCCAAAGGGAAGGAAGGGGCGCCCGTCACTGCTGCTCATGAAGAGAATGGAGATATCGACGGTGCTGGGCACAAGAGAAAGAGTACTGACTTGGAAACACAGAGGGAAATCACTACGTACTGGAAGAACTATGTCATTGCTCAGAAGACTATCAAGCGCCAAAAAGTTATGGCCTCCTAATTAAAGACCAGTACTCATCTCCTACTACTACTACTACTGATCAGGATATTATATATGGGTCCTAAAACTGAAACCAACAATGTTTTTCAAAACTTAACCACGTTTGTGATCTTTTCAGTGTTTATGAGGTTTACTCATAAAAGCTTTGATTTTTGTTCTTCCTAGTAATTAAGTTAATTGAGCGAAATCAGTTGTAATTGGCCTTTTTGACGACTTTATATATTTTCGTTTTATTTTTTGTTCCACTATTTTAATATTTTCAATAAAGAGACGAGCTTTAATATTAGTCGATGCTAAACCTCCACTACGTGTTATTATAGTTCGTATGAACCCGTGGATCCAACGACTGATCGATCATTTGGTATCAAGCCAGTTGCAGTTAGGAAAAATATAATTGCAAGCATAATTGTGTACTAATCTGTGTATCAATGTGATGTGATTGGTCAAAAAGTAAATTTTATTAAAAATAGTGTTAATTTAAATTTTAAATATGAATAAATCAGTATTGATACACAGATTAATGCGTGACTATATTTATATGTAGTAAAACTCTTGCGGTTATTAGCCTTTTAAGAATGAAACAAAAAAAATAAAAAAACATTCATATATAGTTAAACCTTTTGGGCCAATTTCAAATTTGGGCTCCCGGTTGGGTCTCCAAAATACACCCGCGATCATGATATCATGGATATGTCAAGATTAGCGACTTATGTTAGGTTACCAAACTTCCATCTCACTTAATATTTTTATTTTATTATGTAAAATATAATATTTTTATTTATCAATCTTGGATTATTTTTTATTTTTTTAAATAAAAATTCAAAGATTAATGCACAAAAGATAGTGTGATGAAAAAAGATATGAAAATGTGACATTTAGAATATTCCAAATTAAACACGTACTTTTATTGAATTAACCTGTAAATTAGATTAGAATTATGATTCGTCCAGTTCATATTTTTCGTCTGTACAGTCATTGGACTTCTCCCAATGGCTCAAACTCCTTCTAATTTAGACAATATTGTTTGTCCGATTAATCCTATTTAGACTATCATGTCTCGTCACATATCCATGCATTTAGAGTATCCTTATTAATTAGTTGCAGCTTTTTTCATATATAGGGTCTCGGTCTTTTAATTTTGGTCCTATAGTTGACCGTGACCATATACAACCCATTTGTAACCATAACTCCATATTTGATGTTCTAGTTGCTAGTCATTTCATCATCAGTATCATTTCCATCATCTCATCGATGATCAATCAATAAATATGAATGATATACTCAAATTTTAAACTCAAGATTTTAAAGTACTTTTCAACCTTGAATTTGATGAGAAATGTTAGAGATTCTTAATTTAATATTATCTTTATCTGATTTTCATAATTATCAAATCATTTTGATTTGATGTATATTATTTTGATTAGAATACTGCCTAAATTATGTTGATATATATTGGTTTGATTAGATTATTTCTTTAATTCACGTAGCCTCTTTCCCTTTAAATATACCCTCTCACTGTATTAGAGGGCAACACCATTTCTATATATTCCATAGGGATGTCTCAAAGTAATATGGTGGTAGTTGCTACCCTTGAATCCATGTCTTGGTATATTTTAAGATTATTAATTTTTAAACTATGTGAAGTGCTGCAATGAAGTTGAATATATATGAATTTCTACTTGAATCATTTCTATTATAGATACTGTACGTGTAACATGTTCCTTAGGGGCTTGTTTTCATGTAAAGTAGGTAATCGTTCAGTTTATATGTCCAATTAGTTGCTGGCTGCTCAATTATTATATGTGCTTATTTGCTACATACAGGAGAAATTATGATAAGAACTAATATGTTAGAGTCATCATCAATTTGGATAAACTGCATTAGTAACTATATATTGTTGAATGTTATAAACTATCTTGAATTGTATGACCACATTTATCTAGTCGTCAAATGCATAGTGCATAGTGCTAGCATAGTGAGCTAGCATAGTCCCCTTTGTACGCCTATATATATCGTTGAATTCTTTAAGAAATTGATAAGTTTGATAACAGATCAATAAGAAAATCTCCTCTCTCGCTCTCTCTCAATCTTGAAACTCTCTCTTTATTTTGATTGATTCACAACACGTTATCAACACGATCGAAAATTTTCTTCCTCCGCACAGCTCCAATTTCTCTCTATGGGTTTCTCTCATCCTCATCACTAGAAACCCAGATCCCTCTTCTTTTTCTTCTTTCTCTGCAAAAACCATAACTGAGGGCTTGGATTTGGGCAAATCCTCAACAACCTATGATCCACTTCCTTCTGTATCAACGTCACACAATCCTCGGCGCTCTACCACATCCAGCCTCTCCCCGAGGCCACGTTGGCAAGATATGATTCTAATGCCCGAACCAGAAACAAACAAATCCACGGCGACAATAACAGGGATACTTTACAAGTGGGTCAATTACGGGAAAGGATCTATTTGCTTCCCAACTTGCCATACCTGCTTCAGATTCTTCAATAGTTGATGATTGCAAACCCACGGCACCAAATTAGAATCTTCCGAAGGGAGTTACGGGATTATCTCGATGCCTTGATCTCAGTCACCAACGACGACGACCTCGACCACATGATGCACGAGTACGATCGTCTTTACCGTGCCTCCGCGAAGCCCGCCAGGATGAGAGTATCACTCAGCTGAATCTCCTTTCGTTTTCTTCTTCAAATTCTGAATCTGGCGACTGAGATTGTTTTCCTATTTTATCTGAGCGAAAGATCCAGAAAATTTCAAAGTATGCATAAATCAGAAAGGAAGCTAAGAAAACTTCAGAAAAGAAGCCAGCTAACTATGGCTGGGAGATGGGCATGTCCGCATATGATTCTCCCAAGTTCGAAGAAGCCGAAGCAGCGAGAGGAGCATCACCCGCCGGTGCTGCTCGGTGGGTGCATCTGCAACGTATGGGGACTCCGATCCATCGTAACGGAACTCGAAGATAATCTTCACGAGTTCAATTTTTCTGGTGGTTCAGTCCAACGGAAAGATCCTGGCCATGGACATCAACAGAGAAAACTACGTGCTAGGCCTGCCCATCATCGAAAAAAAAAAAAAAAACTGGTGTTGCCCACAAGATCGAATTCAAAGAAGGCCCTGCTCTCCCAGTTCTTGACCTTTTGGTTGAAGATGAAAAGAAAAGTCAAGAGGCGTGAGGCTTGTCGGCAACATATGAAAAAAAAATATATATATATATATATATATATAATAAAATAAAAAGGAGTAGGTCTTCTTTGTCGGCCATGACTGGGGAGAAACTTCTCGGCCTCACTGTCAAATATTACAGCTCTTGAAAAGTCTATATTTGCTGCAAATGAAAAATTCATATTTATGCAAAAGCTTAGTAATTTTGTTTCTGTCACATGTGACTTTTTGCAGGTTTCTAGTGAGACGTGATGATGATGATGGTGGCTGCTCATGATTTGTCAACGTAGAACCAGTTATTTCAAACACGAGCTTTAAAGTTGTGACTAAATTCATTAATTAAATATGGTAGAAAAGGAACTTGGCATAAAAGTTAAAAATGGGTTGTTGGAAAAAGTATGACTTTTGCACATTAATTTATGAAAAATGGCATGAGGGAATAGCCGTAGCTTTATTAAAGTAACAACATGCAATTTCTTAGACTTATTCTACAAATGACTTGTTAGTAGGTGGCCGTAGCTTTATTAAAGTAGCAATATACAATTTCTTAGACTTATTCTAGAGATGACTTGTTAGTCAGTAGCTTCTGCAGGAGTAATTATGACATCAACTTAAAGGAAGTGTATTTATTTGCGTGTCCATAATTTTGACAGCAAGGAGTCTGACCATTGATGGATAAATGAGACATCTTTACGGACAACAATTTGATGGTCCCTCTTTATAAGAGATAGAGTGCACGAAGTTCATATGATATTGAAGATTGTAATCTTCTATTTCAAGTAAGTTTTTTTTCAAATATCATTTGAAATATTTAAGGTGTGTATTGATGAATTAAAATTTTAATAATTCATTTTTTAATTATATCTGTGATTAATTTTTATTCACATAGTTTATATATAAGTTTTATTTATTTATACTTGTTATGAATTATTGATGATAAGATTTATCTTGGAATGGAAATGGAGCATCCCTGAAGGATCGCCCTAAATCAATAATAGCTTTTGAGTATCTCATAGTTTAAATGATTGATACTTGTACCAAAAGCTCATTATGATTTATGCACCTGAAGTTGCATAATTGAAATTGTGGAAAGAATATATATTTTTAAATGAACGTCTCGAATGTGCTCCTGAAGTAGCAATATCGAGTATGCTCCTGAAGTAGCAATATGAAATGCAAACGTTCACAATATATTTTAAATTTATATATGATCTTTTAATGATTGATCAAAATAATGAGCTTTTGATGAGAATCATTAGTCACGTCTTACTAGATCTACATCATTCCCTGAAGTGAATGATAATGAATTTATATCATTCTATTCCCTGAAGTGAAAAGAATGATGCGTTTCATTCAAAGAAACTAAGAGATTGGACGTGATAATGAATATCTTTTCGGGCCAGAAGCTCGTATTGGAAAAGCTGTAAACTTTCTCTTTAAGATGATATTATACAAATTATTGAATCAAATATTATGATGCATCAAAAGGTGATATGATTCAAAATATTTGTATCTTTTAATGGTTATCTTGATCATCCAAAATCAATTACGATAAATCGAATGATTTTCATATGGACGTCCATAAAAGAACCAGAAGATTCTTTTACTATAAAGTCTTACCACCAGAAGTGGAAAGAAAAATTTGTCAGAAGCAAATAAGATGAAATAATTCGACGTTATCTTGATTATCATATGTGAACCAGAAGTTCATATGATAATTAAATTATGGATGCAATAAGATAAAAATATCTCATATTCTAGCTGCTAAAATCCCAGCGAGGATTGAAGTCCCTGTAGGACAATTAAGAAATTCAGCAGTCTAAAGACATGTCTAAAAGCATGTGAGACGTATTGATACAAAAGATAGAACATCTCAAAAAAGAGAAAGAGACAAATAATTTGGTGCTCCTGAAGAGGCCATACCCACAAAACAAGTAATAAAGTCCATCCAAATTCTCTGTATAAAATTCTCCTATATAAACTCTTGAAGAGTGCCTCCTGAAGAGGTTTTTCATGAAAATGTCTTCCCTTGAAGAGGGACAGGTACCTGAAAATAACGAGATATCGTTACATTTCATGAATAATGAAGAAATTATGAATAGAAATAAAATCGTTGTCAACAACGTATTTCCATATGAGATGGCAATTGACATTACCAGAAGTAATGATGAAAGTGAATCAAGAATCGTCGAAGAATACGACGTAAAATATTGGCCAAATTTGAAAGAAACAATTCCTGTAGAATTGATTCACTAGTAAAATATGATGCATCGGGACTTATAGTCCAAACACCTAAAGAGGTGATGCTTGTTGAATGTTAGTGGGTATTTATAGAAAGGAAATAAAAATGTGATATATAAATCACGAGTCAGTTTCTCAATTCCTGCAGAATTGATATCACTAAGTAAAATGTGATAAATATTGACTTGAAGTCCAAATACCTAAAGAGGTGATTTTTGTTAAATATCAGTGGATATTTATATACATGATATAAAAAGCCTGAAACTTTTAATATGAAAATGTGATATAGAGATCACAAGTTAGTTTCTCGAAGAAACAATATTGATATGTTTTTAAAGTGGTTGAAATCATATTGAGATTTTTATTAGCTTGAAAGTTACCGAGAGTTTGGATATGCATGATTAACTGCATATTTATATGGATCATTGGATCATTATATATATATATATATGAAAATCCCTGAAGGATAGAAAATGTCTGAAACTTCTAATATGAATACATCTGGAAATATGTATTCTATCAAGTTTCAAAGATCCTTATATGATCTAAAGCAATCCAAACGCAAATGAAAACAAGCTATTATTGCAGTTTATATATATGATTTAAATGTCATTGAAACTCCAGAAGAGCTCATAAAAACTGCACATATTTGAAATATAAATCTGAAACCCTTGCGGCTTCAAGGGGAAGATGGATGATGTTATTAGTCATGAAATGCCAAAAGATAGAAATAGAAATATGAATATTTGTGAAATATTATTTTATTATCTTGAAACAAGAATTACAGAAATTTAAGGCACTTTGCCTCATTCTTCAAATGCTTTTGTTCTTCAAGAATCTGCATGGCATCCCTATCTAAAGCGGTGGGCAATCGAAAAGAAGATTTAAGCAAGGATTTTAAATTCCTATTCTCTTGCTTTATTGATTCTATCTTCATGTTGGACTCCAGAAGAAATCGCTGAAGTATAGCAATATTCTCGTGGAGATCGTCAACTCCACAAGTTCTGGATTGCAGTCGCTGAGAAAATGCGACAATGGATGATGAGTATCGGATACCGAGACTCACAAGCTCATAGATAGCTTCATTATCTGCCCTACGAGTCAGATCATTATATTGCATGATAGCACCTGTGGTAGAAGCAGGAACAGCTGATGAACGAGGTGCAGAGTACCTCATATATTGGCCATAAGAAGATCGCTGAGCTATTGCAGAGTAAAAATGCAGAAAGAGATTGCAGAGTAAAAATGCAGTATGATTACAGAAAAGTGAAGAAGATGAGATGTGAATGAAGATGAGCTGAATATCTCTTTTATAGAGAAAATTATGATACAACATCTCTCGTGAAGCAAGAGAAAAGAGATGAAATATAGCTTCATAGCTCTGCGACGCCCGATAGCACGCCTGACAGCTGCAGCACCTAACAGCACGCCTGACACCTACAGAGGAGTTGAAAATCTGCGGTGCTTGTCTGATCTCAAAAGGCTGGCCACCGTTTTTATTAAAAATGAGGTTAGCGGTTTAATGTTGATGAATTCTCCACTAACTGTGTTATTTACAAGAACTCCAGAAGAGTACAACTCCAGAAGAGTAGTGATCAGCAGAAAGATCCAATTGTGATTATTTTATCAACATGGATCAAGTCCACAGTTAGTTGGATGTACAAATGCGAGTTATCTTTCAGATACACACAAGAAGATCATTGCAATTCATGAGAAGAAAGTTGAAATTGATATCAAGAAGGTACGGTCAAGTAAAAAAAAAATCTGGCAGATTTATTCACTAAAGCATTACCAACTGCAACATTTAAGAAGATTATGCAGAACATTGGAATGCGGAGGTTTGAAGACTTGTTATCATGCACTTTTCAGGGGAAGTAATGTCTTGAAGACTTGTGCTGATTGTACTCTTTTTCCTTCGCTAAGGTTTTATCCCACTGGGTTTTCCTTTGCAAGGTTTTAATGAGGCAATCCTAAAGCACTCGTCGATACATATGAATACTGTACTCTTTTCCCTTCGCCATTGGTTTTTTCCCACAGGGTTTTTCCTTGGCAAGGTTTTAACGAGGCATATTCTTTAAATATGGTCATCCAAAGGGGAAGTGTTATAAACTATCTTGAATTGTATGACCACATTTATCTAGTCGTCAAATGCATAGTGCATAGTGCTAGCATAGTGAGCTAGCATAGTCCCCTTTGTACGCCTATATATATCGTTGAATTCTTTAAGAAATTGATAAGTTTGATAACAGATCAATAAGAAAATCTCCTCTCTCGCTCTCTCTCAATCTTGAAACTCTCTCTTTATTTTGATTGATTCACAACATTGAAGGAATTGTACATGTATTCTTATATACAAGAAATGGGTATTAATTAAGTACCACCCGCCCACTATAGATCACTACTAGTAAATATTTTATGCTAGTTTTTTAATATATATATATATATATATATTTAGGCCAATTGGATTTTAGACAAACCAACTGTCAAAAAAAATGTCCAAATGTACATTATGCAATAATACAAATTTTGAAAAAAAAAAAAAATAGATGTTACACGGCATTTTACGGCATTGACGAAACTTGCTTGCAGTTTATATTAAACTCATGAATTTCAAGGAAGTGCGGCATTGCGGAGGATACATGGCAGCAAACATAAAGCAATGCAAAAAGTGTATAGATTTTCAAAAAGTGGAATTTGTGGCTACTGTGCAATAACTTCAGCAAGCATATATAATGTTGCCTTTAACTTAGTGCGACGTAAGCACCACAATTAATGCGGCAATAAATCAATGTTGCCTATAAAGCAGTAGGCCATCATTTGTTATAAACGTCGCCTCTATTTTTGGCCAATCATCGGCAATTTTCCTGGGCATCAGCTACGTAATGGGTTTGCAGCAAATAAATAACAGCGGCATATTTTGAGGACCAAATTAGATGTATTGTCGGCATATTCACATGATAAAGACTGCGAATATTTGTACTACAAATAGAGGATATTTAACAGTATTATACAGGAAAATGACGGCTCAATGCAGGGGCCACATTTCTTTCCCGTCCATCAAGCAGCAGTATATAAATGCTGCCTTAAGTAATTGCCGAGGTTTTATACTACAATGGCAACTATTCTTAACGCCAAAAATTTCAGATATTCTCTTAGTGTGATGTCCACACGATACAATGCACTAAAGTGTTCAAATCTCATACAATCCCCATGATTACATAATTAACTGCTATTTACACAAGAAATTACTTGACTGACTCCAAGTAACTTGTTGCAAACTGCAACCCAAGAGTTCTTAGCTCAGCCCATTGTTACATCATTGGCACATTTGGCCCATTTTCCAACCTTGATATTACGCCCCATGACATTTCTTACGCCTTCAAAACACCAAGGTGAAGCTAAAATTAATCCAAATACAATGAACCCAGATGGAACAACAGGCTACAGCCCTTCTTGAATGCTAGATTGAAGCCATAGAACGCTATTCTGGCACAATCCTCCTGGAAAATCCAATCTCTTCTTGCTTATCGTAATTACAAAGCCCAAGGACACCGAATATGAGCAAATCCACAAGTGCAGCATGGCCAGTAGGGTGACCATAAACATCAATGACCAACTTAGTAGCAATGGTGTTCAGTATTTCAATAGTAGCCACTACCGTCCCAGATAAGGCAAAAAAAAAAAAAAAAAAGCCAATTACAATGGAAAAAAATGAAATTAATGAGGACAGATTTACATCTCAAAGCAAGAAAAAAAAATATAACAAAGACACTAACAGAGCTTGCAAACACTGATGTATTAGAAGAGAAGAACCACTATTAATTACTTTGCCTGTAAACACAAACTGGTTAGGTAGTCATCACAATAAAATACCCGCCCCTAGTGGGCTGGTAGCTAAGCCCCCTCCCCCGCATGGGCTGGGGGTGAATTGGGCCCTGCCCCATCCCAGTTGGGTGGATGCCCCCTCTCGGGAGGCAGATTGGCCTTTAGGCTGTTTGCCCATCGTCAAAGTTGCAACCGTGATGCATGACTAGAGAGAGAGAGAGAGAGAGAGAGACCAATCAATAATAGTGAGACTGTAAGAGACCGATGGCGCCGAGAGAGAGATATGTAGCGGGGGGTTAAAGCCCTAACCTAAAACAAAACGATACCGTTGTATGAAAAAAATTATTTTTTAAATATAAGTAATATATATTAGCAAAGCAAACGGGGTAAAATCTGAACGGGCCCAACATTTGAAACGGGCTTTAACCCACCAGTTTGTCCGCTGCATGCCGGTGGATGCAAGATGCAGCCCTAAAATCAGCCTGCTTGTCATTCGCTGTTATGAAGATCTCTTCCACAATCATTTCAACATTCATTGCTATTAATTATTGGCAACAGTTTTTTTCGAGCTGCATAATTGTGGGAAGGTGTTCTTGGAAGTCAAGTGACTTCAACTTCACTTCGGTCAAATAGTCAATATAGTACAAGTTTAAAAGCTCAACAATTTTGGAAAAATATCTGACGTATGCTTTATTTTTATTATTATTATTATTATTTTGGGATAAAGGGTTGAATCTATCATTAGAATACAACGCCATAAATTAAAATATATATTTTCCGTAAGAGGATTGAACATGTGACCCATTCAGAAGATCCCTCAAAGATAAGAGAGGATCTTTTACTCTGTCTCCAACAGTAGCAAACAATAATGTGTATGTGTGAATCAGGCTGTTAATGGGCCGCCAAATTTTCAATTAGATTTGCTTGGACTTCGAGTCCAAACCTTTTGAATCTGCATGTTCAGGCCCGGCCCATTCTCACGCTGCCTCCTCCTCTCGGCTAAAAATTAAAAAGCAATCATCTTCGGCACAAAACACCATACAAATGAAGCACACCAAACAAACTTGCTAAATGCTGTTGATTGTTGTACATCAATTATTAATATCCACACGAAATACAATGTGGGTGACACCTGTGTAAACAAAACTTGGACCATTCAAAGCCCATCATCGAAAACAAAAGGTGGTCCCACATACCAACCACATGTATTTCTTTTTTCTTCCATGCTTCATCCTTGCTTACCCATCGGCCCCACCAGCTTGCCCATTTTCTGGGCCCACTTCCTAGACGACAACCACCACAGGGAGAAGGTTGGAAAAAATTATTAAAAAAAAAAAAAAAAAGTAAAAAAGAAAAAAAAAGGGAAAAGCTGAAATTTGAATTGTGCCTTTAGGGCCATGTCTTCGCCTCAAATCTATATGACTCTGCCACTTTACAAGCAGCAAACATAGTATGATACCCATTGCAATTATTAAGTCCCCCACACTAAAGAAAAACAAGGAAAGTAAAAGGTCACCCCCCCCATTTCACGAATCCCAAGAAACACCACTTTTAATTTCTTCCTTCCCAACCGTTGACTGACTACTCTACTGCTGCAGTGCTTCTTCTGAAATCATCTAATTCTCTTCACTTTTTTTTGCTTTTTTGGCACAACTCGCACATAAATAGAACCATTTCTCATCATTTAATGGCTCATTAAGACACAACACAAAACATCCCCTCCCAACAAAATGGGTGAGCTTCGCTCCCTGGCTTACACTGCTGGCAGCCTCCATAGCTCTTCCCTAGGTTGGGATTTTCACAACCTTGGAGTTCTCAACCACGACACAATGTGTTTAGGTACCCACTTTTCTTTCCTCCACTATCTTTGTCTGTAATTAATTCTTCTTGGAGTACCCAAATTCACAATATAAATACAAAATGACTTTTGATTGTGAATATTAACTATTTATGTTATCATGGATGGAAATGCTGCACCGTTCACTTCGCCTCCAGAGTCTGATTTTTCAAGCGGCTATTTGGAAGACGCTTTGGTTGAATTTAGGGACCGAACCAAACGAAGACGCATGCTGTCGTATACAGATGATCATACTGATGATGATGGTTTCAAAGATCTTGAGCAGGTATTTCTTCTTTCTATATTTCCACACGGGATTTTCACTGATTCACAGAGATTAAGGATTACTGTTTTTAACCACATACAGAGCCACTGGAATTCAAACAGCTCATGGGGAATGTCCGAGAATATTTATTCCTTGAGCCAGATTAACAGCATCGACGGATTCTCAGGTAATTATGTCAGATTGATCAATCTTCCGAAGTTTAAGTTTTTCTTGTAGTGCTGTGGAATTAATTAATGTTACTTTCACAAAATGGTGAAACATTGAATACAGATGAGCCTATAATTATGAGCAGAATCAGCGAGGACACAAGCCTTATCACGGACGTACAAACCCCAGAAGATCAGGTCCCTGAAGCTACAGATTCTTCTTCATCTTCTTACAAGCAACAACCTAGCACCACGTCTTCTGACAAAGAAACCCTCTTCTCCACAGATCCTGCTGGTACATCTCTCTCTCTCTCTCTCTCTCTCTCTCTCTCTGAGTATTTAGGCAGGAGGCAGAGAGGCTTTTCTTGTGCCTAATACACGTATGTATTTGTTTTTTTATTCAGGAGATTCTGTTAAGAGTGCGAAGAAAGTGATAACGAGGGTGGTGTATCCATTTGCATTGGTGAAACCAGGAGGTGTTGAAGGGGACATAACCTTAAACGACATAAACGAGAGGATACTAATGCCGCCAACAAGGCCGGTAAGGCATCCGGTGGGGGACTTTGCATGTCGGCCATGTGTGTCCCCTGATGGTCCAGGGCTTTCTGGGAAAGCTGTCGTCGCCCTTACAAGAATCCACACACAGGGAAGAGGAACAATCACCATTATCAGAACTAAAGGCTAAGAATTATTTGTGTGTAGCTATACTTTTTATAATTAGCTGTTGTTGGGCTTTTAAGACGTGCTTGTTTCAAACTGATGCGTTGTATAGATAGAGATTTTTATGCATTATTTGATCAGTTTTCGTACATAATAGTTACCCAAATTAAAGCTACGTACTTCTTGTGCTCAGAGATTAATTATGTCCGGCCAGCAGCTTGATCTCAACTCAAAATGGTCATGTAATACGTACGGGGAAAATTAAAAGGAAAAGTGAAAAAACTAAATAAAAAAAAGGCAGAAGTGGGTAGAAAAATAAATAAATAAATAAATAAGAGGGAAGCTCTTTACAAGCCAAAGTTTTGCACCCTGTTTGGCAAGGTCCGGATTATATATTTAGACTCGACTTTTGCTTGTTGGGAATGGGAACCCAAAATTAGAGTAATAGTGAACGAATATTGAGAAATATTACATATAATTATTTTTTCGTATTTGTTATAAATTTTATTGTGATTGATCAAAATAGTCATTTTATATTAAAAAAATTGACGTAGATAATCACATCAGAAAAATGTACAAAGAATACGTAAAAATAATTGTACATAAAATTTTTAAAACTCATAAAAAGTTCCTGTAATTTCATTTATATTTTTCTGATAAATAGTCATGATACGATATTACATGAGTAATGATACATACAATACTCTTTGTACCACTTTTCACAACACATAATGTAAATTGAAGATATTTTTGTAAAGTGATCATGTTATTTTAAAACATGATTGTAAATATATGTTGTGAAAAGTATTGTATGTTTATATTTTTCATTTGATAATTATAATTAAGATCATAATTAAATAACTGACTTTAATGGTACAATTAATTAAGCTTATTTTGAAAGATAAAAGGAATAGAACAGGAGGATTTAGTAGTACTGATCATTTCATTTACAGCGTAGGGAGGCCTAGCCATGCTGGCTAGCTGCATGATCTCCCGCCCTTAACACAAGACTTGCCATTTCTCTGATTGAAGTTGTACTGGCCAGGGGTTAGACGTTTAGGTTGAATTTAACCACAAAAAAAAAAAAAAAAAAAAAAAAAAAAAAAAAACTGCTCAATAAGAAGAACGGCCCGGCATGCATCATGAATGAAGTGTAATGGGATATAAGATATTTATATATAATGCCATGAAGTCCACTTCGGTTGAATTATAATATATATGCTACCAAATCAACATGAATAATGCCATGAGGCAGGCCAGTCAACTTCGGTTGAATTAGGTGATCAAGTTTGAAAATTTACACCAATTTTTTTAATAAAAAAATATCTTATTATAGTCAAGACTCAAGGCGCAATTAAGCTTTTGCATTCACCAAGACTTAGGGCAGATTTGAGACATTGGAGGAGATATAAAATTATCATCTAATCTCATTTTATTTCATTCTAAACATAATTCAAATACAAAATTTTTAAACTAATCATTATAACATTTTAGACTTTCAAATAAAAAAAATTCAACTTTTTCAAATCTTCAAATAAAAATAATATTATACAACTATATATATATATATATATATTCTTACAATATTTTAATTTTATTTAACTTTTTTTCCCTCATTTTCCAAAATTCAAAAAATACTAAACTCAAATTTTCTTACTGCTATTCACAAACTATCTTACTATTATTCAAATCTTAAAAATAATTATGATGATCATATATATTCCCAGAAAAGACCGGAATAATTAAGTTGCTGCATGCAGCATCTACTTTAGCTACTAATTAATTAAGGGTAATGTTATATATAGTTACTTTTATGTATTCTCTGTGCATTCCACTGAAGTGATTGATTATATCAATTTTTTTTTAATACACAACTAATTACATCAATAGAATGCATACGCAAAACTAACTGTATAAAGAATTTTTTATTAATTAATTAAGCATTACTCACAACGTACCATGCAACCTGATTTATTTCCAGCTTGAGAATTAATATTCTCAACGTTAAGTTAAGCAAGACCTCATGACGTGAATCTTGTTAAATAAAAAAAGATCTCACGTACAGCAGCTTGTACTTGTACATATATATATATATATATATATATAGCTGTTAATGCCCAGTTTTCAAACTCTTCCAAATATTATGTATCATGTGTACGTAGTGCCACCCATCATCATGACCAAGCAACGACCTATTTATAACCACTACTACTACAAGCTCATGGGAATCGAATTTCAAGTCAACCTACGAAAAGGAAGTTAATTAATTAAATTCACACAAATTAATTAAGTTTCAAACCACAACGGCCAAGAACTAATTCGGCCCCCAACCCGGCCGCAAGGCCTTGGCCTACACCCTTTTTATAACGTCTTAGTGGTTACGATAACTTAACTATATAATTATAATATTTTTATGTGCAGTTATTTTTATATATTTTATTAATACGATTAATTATGTTATTTTTTTAATATAAAATAATTATTTTATCTAATTATCATATCAATAAAATATAAAAATGACCGAATATAGTAAAACTCAAGATATGAGAATCTAATAATAATTAGAGGCTGAAAATTACAAACGTATTTGGTCTGGTTTAATTTTCTAGTTATATAGTTTAGTCTGAATACTGAAAGTACGTAATGATTTTGTTATGAATTCATGATCAAATTAATAAACAAATCTTGAAAACCCGGTCTCCCACCTGATCATGCTACTTAATTTTGATCTTCTCTAGCTCCTAATTCCTCCTCCTAATTAATTATGGCTTCGAACAATTCCGGTCGGCCTTACGTACGCGGCTTTTGTGAAAACAGTGTGCATGCAGTACTCTAGTACGCTTATGAATGAGATATATATTAATTGCACATGATCATGTGGGAGGGCTCCACAAAATATACGTGAAGATACTCGATCCATCAAAAGTCTTTGTTCCTACATAGCTAGGGTATACGTACTATACGTATACCATGCACATATGCTTTATATATATATATATCATACTGTAGCTAGCCGGCAGATTCATTTCTCTTAAATAAATGCCATGGAATAATATTATTGGTTCAACCATTACTCTAGAAATGTCAATGTGGCAGTTTCCTCCAAGTCATGCATACCTAAAAATTCCTTCGATTATGTCCAGTTGGTGCGTTGCTTTGCCTTCATATTCACGCTCATATATATATATATATATATATATATATATAGACAGCATTTTCAAACATCGATCGCAAATTTCAAGATATAGGGTCCCCCAAATGTTTTTGTATGCCTTCTCTGTCTCAACGTCGACATCCACTTTTGATCTCTTCAACATTTGATTTCAACATTCTTTTTCTATCAGTGATCATGTTGCGATATATATATGCATGTAATTTTATTTTTTTAATTCTTTTTTTCACACTAGGTACTGAGCGAGGTGCTTGCTTGGCATTGACAAGAGGTAGACGCATTAATTAAACTCACTGTGAGAATTAAGAAACTCACGCATTATATATAGGCATCACAGTTGGATGTTGCTAGGTAGCTAGCTAGCATGCATGTGCACAGTAGATCACTATTACCTTTGGTAGTTGAAAACTTGAAAATTAATTAATTAATTAATGGTGGTGGGGATGATTAGGAGTGGTGTAGTAGTAGTGGATTAAGGTCAATGATTATCTTTGCTTTGGTGATTTAGTTTTTGACGCCATATCTATCTCTTCCCATTTTTTAAAAATATTAATTAATAATAATAATGGATGATCAGGTAGCCCAATTTGTAGACTTTTTCCTTTTCTGCTTAATTTTGTTTTTCCTAGAATCTTTTTACCCTACTGCATGTACTACTATATTGAATAATTGTCTGATTAAAATGAGTGGTATGATCTCTCACACTATAAAAAAAATGACTATTTATAACTGATTATATATAATGAGAATGACTATTTGCAATTAAAATAAACTTATTTTAACAAAAAATAATCATTTTCATAAGAAATAACTAATCATAACTGAATAATTTTTTTGTAGTATAATGTATTTGCGCAGAGGATCACAATATTATCACAAATCATCAGTGATCGATGAAACAGCCCGCCAATGAATTTAGTGATTTGGACAAACTAATCTTAAAAGAAACTCAAGAGGTATATATATATATATATATCTATGTTCCATACCAATTTGAAGGTGCATACTTTCTTATGTCTAAGATCTTGAGATCGATCCAATTGATGTTCTTAATTATGACCATTTAGTTACATTGAGGTTTGTGGGTGATTTAAAATTTCAGTGCTATATTCTACAAAAACAGAACCAGAAAAAAGGAAATTATATATGTAGATCATTATAACTGCATGAATAAAACGAGATTTCGGATCGATATATTCAAATAAAGATTAATAAATGTAAAGTAAAACAATAAAGATTAATTAAGGATAATGATAGAGTGACTACAAAATATGCATACTAGTACAAATGGGTTTTTTTTTTCTTTAATTATTTTTTAAACAATCTTAACCATTAAGAAAGAAATAAATATATATATATATATATAAATTCATTAATAGTCACTTCTTTAACCATTAAGAAAAAAATAAAAAATAAAAATATATAAGTGAACAGATTTGGTGGGCATATATAATAGTCATACTATCATTTTTCTTATTATATATATAAAAAAAAAATATATATATATATATATACACCATTGGTAGAGATGGTGTTTTGAAGAATGTTTGACTATTTTACATATAGATGCAAATTAAAATGCATAATTCATTAGAAAAGCTCATAATTGGCCACGTTCTTCTATCATATTGGCAAGGTTTAAAAATCATGAAACGATGACATGGGTGTACGGATTGGGCGTAAAAACTGATAGGTAAAGGGCTCTATTAATTCAAAAAAATCTGTACGCTTGCAAGACGGAATTTAAAACCATGCAATCGATTTAACCAAATGGTCTGTCGTGATCATTGTAGTTGTTAGTAATAATGCTTTTTCCATGAATCATAGTGACAAAAGTCTATAAATAACTTTTGATCATTGTTCAACTCAACGACATCATTTTTTTTTTTATTTATTTAAGAGTAATGATATATATTTAGTTATTAAAAAAAATGTACAAAACTTACACATCTTAAATATACAAATTATTTTTCTCAATTTAATTATATTCACCTTCTTTTCCTTTGGGAATTTTCAAAAGAGGGATAATTTAAAGAAAGAAAGTAAAAGAAACGAAAGAGGAAAGAAAAATCATAGAAATACGTGATAACATCATCTTCTGGTTTTGCTTTTCCAAATCCCCAATCCAATCCTTGAGAATTAGATTCTCTTTGATTTTAAAATACTACCATCGGGATTGCATCCCTCTAATTACTTTCCACGAAATCAAAATAACTTAGGAATTGACTCTACAAATCCCACGTCAGAACTATTACCATGTGACGTTGGAAACGTCTACTTGGGCCAGGCCGAGAACTATTAGCACGCACCCTTGGGCCAATTGGGCTACATGGTAACCAAAAAATCAAAGCCACTTTTTCTCCTTTATTTTTCAATTTCTTCCAATGTACCATACTATCACCTGATTTATAATTATCCTCTTAAAATTTTAATTCTGGCAAACATCCCCAAAGGACTTAAAACTATATATATATAAACTTTCAATGCACCTCACTTTTCCCTTAAAAAGAAAAAATACTTATGGAAACTTTAAAAAATGACAAAATAGTGAAATACCATTTTAAATTAAATAAAAATATTTTTTTTATCAAATATTTTTTAAAACTTAAAAAATTTGAGTTTCGTTATTGTTCTGATAAAAATCATGTTTTTAATATTATTCTAATATTTTAATATAGGTGTAAGGGGATTTTCCCTCCTCTTAGGTCCATGTGATAGATCTATGAAGGGCCCAACCCTGCCTAATAATCATTATCTAAAGGAGTCATTGCACCCCTTTGGAATACTTGACCCACGAGTTAAACCAAGCTGTGAAGCAACCTCCACACGGGAAAAATGAATGACAGGACAAACGGGACTCGTCACCCTGACATCCCCATTAACACCTAACATTCGAGGACTTCTACCTACGGGTGGGCGAGAAATGTTGATAGCCCTTAATTACTTGACGAAAGGTATGAGGGAATGCAGCAGTGATCATCTATTGGTAAAGCGCCACTCGAGGAACCATGTGGCATTAATAGCACCATCCCCCGACCCCCACGTTGCATTATTTGCACTATTCCTAAGAGCCACACCTCATTAAAAGACTCTAACTAGACAATAGTCGAAGTGATATAAACCCCTAATATAAGGTATGAAATGTCTCTCCAGAAACCTCGCATAAAAGTCGACCCCCATATAGAATAAGTTTCTCTAAACTCTCGTACTCTAGCACAAACAATTAAAGAAATTTATTGACCTAAGCATTGACAGCTCCCCAGCCACCATCAAGTTCATTTCCTTTGTTTTCTTGAGTGTGCAAGTATAAAGGCCCAAACTTAAGTTGTTAGAACTCGGCTCAAAGGTATACGAAACACGATATTAATAATAGTCTATGAAATCTCTATAAACTTTACTTGTCCTTTGTATGTCTATGTCAATTCGTTCTCAGACAACTCGAGGGGCAAGAAGAAGCAACATCGACAAACATGAAAACGAGACTTGCGGTGATGGAGCGGCTAGTGGGAAAACTAACTACCAAGTAGAGACTCTAGAAAGGGAACAAGACACTCAAAATAGGCACCAACAGATCAGAAACCATGCAGAACAAAGCAATAGAGAACATGTGGAATCCAAAAATGGAATGGGTTGTACGAAGGAAGAAAGGAGGAATATGCAGAGTGCGTTGTATAACCTTAAAGGAAAGGCTAAAGAGATGGCGAAGAGGATGGGTACATTATAGTTAGTAGACCAGTTGCTTACTAGCACTGGCCTGCCCTATAGCACGGAGGTGATGGCCGTGCCGCTACCACTCGTATATGTTGAGAAAATAATGATAAAAAGGATGTTGAGAAGATGATAATAAAAATGATGATCCATAAAATTACATATTCTAATTAACTAAGTTGAACAAAATTTTGAAAAGAAAAAACAACATTTTTAACTAAATATGATTAACTATCTGCTGGCCAATATACAGGTTTGCAGCATTGTTTTATCCTCGTCATGTTTATGTAGTTGTTGGATAAAACATCAGCCTAACATCATTTCAGTAATTCTTCTCCCTTTTATTAATTTATCCCTTTATACTACTAGGAAGAGAAGATGAGCGGGAACCCACCAAGAACAAAATCGTCCTTTCAAGGCTCATAAAACATTCCAACCTCAATACGTTGTGGTGGAGGTACCCCAAGGGCTGGCAGGGCAGACCGACAATTATTGTGCATTACTTCATAAAATGCCAGCATGATTCTGTCAAACCAGCCACAGCTCTTGCCAATATAAAACCTCGTCTTTCCTCTTATGTGAACCACACCAGCATGCTTTGCTTCTTCCAAATCAGAAATCTCTGCTTGGATCTCGGCCACTGTAGCACCACATTGTACACCATCTGAGAAGTCCTGTATATGCACCTTTAAGCTCTCTATAACTTGACCTACAAAATCATCTCCTTCAAGATTCAAGGAATCTGCATAGCCATACTGAATGACACACCCATAAACGCCTTTTAGCCCCATTTTTCTGACGACAATCCTCTCATGTGGATCCACCTTAGAAGCCAACAAGTACCGAAGAGTTGTGAATATAGTGATGTTATGAAGGGATTTCACATTTTTTATGTAATGTCCAAGCACTGGAGTAAGCCCATCTTGAATGTTGGTGTAAAAGAAGCACAATCCGAGAACCCTTTGTACACCAGGATTAGATAAAAGTGTTCCAAGTCTGTCCAAAGTCATCTTGTGAGTTAACTCGTATTCTATTTTTGTCTGTCTCCCGTAAAACCAGCCAAACATAATTAAAGCGAGGATAAATGATATGGCAAAAGGAATCCATCCACCTTCCAGGATTTTAGTGCATACTGCACTCACATAGATGCCTTCCATCGTGAAAAACACGAAGAAGTAGAGAGCAACAAGCACAGGCGGAGTTCTCCATATTATGATCATCACTAGTGTCAGCAGCACAGTGGTGATGAGCATGACTAGGCTGACAACGACACCTGCAGGCAATATCACAGCTGAAATTTCGAAAGGATTGCCTTTACTAAAATGTTGAACGGAACACATGATATGTTATATAGTGTGATGATGATGGGTATAACCACCACTATAATGTCCAGCACATTCTCTCCAGCAAAATACATGAAAAAAAATAAAGCAATTTGTTACTTGATCAACATGAAATAGATGGATTTGGTCATTAATAAGCATGGAAATTAATTTAAAACACAAGTCAGAATATTCTACTAGCCATATATTCTACTTCACTGCACTGATGATGAGATATCAATTAGAAATGTACCAGGCTTATTTAGTAACCATACCAAAAGCATTTCCAATCTCTTTTCCATCTCCAAAGATGAGTATGACAGCAACACAAAGAACCATGAGGATGTAGTTCACTTCTGGGGAGTAAACCTCGCCTTCTTTATTATCTGATGTGTGTACCACCTTCACTCGAGGGAAATAACCCAGTACTACAGATTGCTTGATGATAGAAAATGTGGCTGATATAAGTGACTGACTTGCAACAATTGCAGCCGATGTGGCTATGATAAAGATGGGCCAGTAGATTTTAGTCGGTATGAACTTGTAGAACCCATCATCATGATCATTTAGGTTCCTAATCAGGTAGGCTGTCTGCCCCGCATATGTCAGAACCAACGATGGATAGATTGTAAACAAGAAAGCTATCTGTTGGAAGAATAGACGAAACTCAGAGACCTCCTGAAGCAAAAGACATTAAAATCTAACAGATAAAAACAGTATTGCTAGTCAACCTGAATAGAAGTCCGGTTGAAATGACCAAGATCTGCAAACAATGCTTCGGAACCTGAATAAGGATAGATGATATCAAAAATCAAATGCTACACATGTTGATATATTCTGTGAATGCATGCATAAGAAGGCGATCTTATGAAGGCAAATCAGTTTTTAAGTTTCATCACCACCTAATCTAGAAATGCCAACAGGTCTAGACCATGCAACAAAAGCCAACTAGTAAATTTACCAACAAAATCAACTAAGAAAAATAACCCAAACAATGGATGTCTTCTTGGGTCACTCGTTAATATTAGATGCCAACAAATGATGATTCCTAGGATTTCTTGGGTGTAACGATATGCACTAAAGGTATTGAACATGTTCATCCTAGGCATCCCCAGCATTGTGCAAAGCATGAACCCAAATTATTAAAGAGATTTCTTACATGAGCTACAAATATAATAATTTGAAGAAGACAAACCGGATTATCACTCAAATTTTATGATTCTCACCATTTTTTGAAACTGACTAAAATCATTATCCTTAATAACTTTAAGCCATTTTTCTCAGAATACACTGGATATAGTTGTTCAGGATGATCATCAAAATAAGATCTGTCACATGGTTTGTGCCATCATAATCTTAAAGAGCTCAAACAAATGTGATTGCTTTACTCTCCTGCATAAAATGATTGAATTTCATATTTATTTAAACATGATGCTCACCTGTGATGCAGAGGACAGTGCCACCAAGCAAGAGCCAGCCTTCCTTTCCATTTCTCCAAAAGAAATGAACGATGTAATGTGGTGATAAAGCCTTGAATATACTTGGATAATAATGTATAATGCTATAAATTCCAACGAGTGGAGTAGTCAAGGTCCATGCACCCATGATAGGGGAAAATAAGAAGCTCACTCGAGAGGTACCAAATTTTTGCAACAGGAACAGAACAACTAATACAGCTGCAGAAAGTGCCTCCACCAGAGCTGCAACAGCATAACAAACCGGCAAGTAGGTGAACTCAATGAGAAAGAAAAAGGCTGGAAGTTGGTACCAATAAGACCATGTCACAGAAGTTCCCTGCACAACATGTGGAGTTCTTTGTTTCCTGGCTAAAGCCAGAAGCCCTATCCTGTATTTTTCACTTAACTTCCCAATATTTTCAACTCTATTTATCTTCTTCACTTGTATTTCTCTTTGTTTATTTATTTATTTAATGTCTCCACTTTAAACTGAATGACTCTAATTGCTAAAGCCAGAAGCCCTATCCTGTATTGTGTTTGTTATGGAATTAGAATGACTCTAATTTTCTAAACCCTATTTAATAACAAAGCATCTTGCAACTCTGATAGAGGTCCAGATATCTGTCAGAGGAGTGATTTCCCTGTTGACTTCCCTGTTTAGAAGGCTTCATAAACAAATTTCCTAACTGCCATGGAAATACAGATACCTACATGACCCAATTCATTTTCTGCAAGTATTTTGGTTAACCTATTACAAGAATATTAATAAATGAGGATAAAGTCAAACATACATCAATTTAAATAATACCAATAATGTTCTATTATGAAATTCTCCATGGTTTTTCCTTCTCTCTACTGATGTAAAAATGAGCAAACAAAGGATAATCTTAACTGAAGTTGGAGGAGACTATCTGATTATTCCATTTTTTTAATTTTATAATGAAACATCTTTATTTTTTATGATCGGGGGAAGCAATTATATGATTAACTTTTCTCTTCATTTGAAAGATTAATAAGGCAAGGTTATTCAGGAGATAACAGGATTGTATCTTGCAAATTTTACCAACTCCAAAAAAGTGGCTTCAAGATTTCAAATAGTTATTTGCATTTATTTTTTATATAAGTAAATATTTATTTGCATCTTAACAATATCTTAGTAAGGAGACCCACGGGATCAGAAACTAGTGTCAAAGTTACTAGAAGCAGATGAAATACTTACATTTATTAATAGAAGGAAAAGGTGCTCTTAGTCCATCCATTGCCGATAACACTGCACAATTTTTTTATGTTAAAAGATATTAAATCCAATAAAAAATTGCACTACATTATAACTAAGGCGGAGATAGACAAAAGTAGCAGACAAACCTGAGATTGCAGGGGTAAGTATTCCATCACCAATAAGCATACACATACCTAATATAGCAACAAAAAGCAATACCCTTCTAGCAACCATACTGCTTTCAAAAAACTTTCCGAGCTGACTTATCTTTCCAGTGCTCTCATGCATAGAGTGTGCAAGGCTTGAGTTTGAACTTACACGATTTGAAGAAAGGATTCCAATATTCATATGCCTGCAGAGTAATGAATACAAGGCAAATGTTCCACCTACAATTAACCGGTGTCTAAGTCAAGAACTCGGGCATTGGTAAGTATCAAAAGGTATATACTCGGTGTTTCTGGCAACTGATTTAAGTACTCAGCATGGACACCAGGTTCTCTCATTTTTAATTCTTTTGATTCCAACAAGGTTTAAATTTCACAAGGAGAAAAGTGGTCACAATTAAATTTAACCAGGATTTTAACAGCAAGCAGGATAAGTTCAACTGTCTACCTAGAAATTCTCTTAAAATTTTTTTCTTTTTTTGATAAATAATTCTCTTAAAAATTTATATATCAGAGAAAAAATGCATGCCAATAGAATCGAGATAACCAACAAGTAAAGCATATTATATTGTCCACACGTGAAAACCCAAGCAACAATTTATCTAAAAAGGAAGTACAAATTTTATCTATGTTTGTGCCGTGACTTACAGGAATTACATCTGAGGGTAATTAGTCCAAAAAGTACTGATGCAGAAAAGGTAAGCAAAACAAAAACAAACACAATTTAAGCAGCGTTCCTAGAGGCCTGATGGATGTAACATACACGAAACAAGGCAGAAAGTTTGACGTTCATTCTTTTTATGAGGCCTTTAGTCAATGACTTAACTAGTTTTGTATAGGGAAACTTCCGAGGGTGCGGTGCACGGGACCGGAGTTTACTCTTCACAGGTGGGTCCGAACGGCCCTGCCTTGGAGAGGTTTCCCGACATAAAAATAATAATAAAATAAAAATAAAATAATGAACTGCCGCCTTGGGCAAGGTCTTAATTATGGATAATATGATTAGAAGGAACATGAATTTTGTAAACTGATGCTGTATTTGTAAAGTCTAGGGTAGAGTCAGTTCATTCTTTTGATCCATTTCACTGTAGCGAGAGAATTGTGGTATATTGCCTTTTCCTTGGGATTACTGGGTTATGCTGAAGAAGGTAGTTAATCTGTTGTCTTGTTGGAAAGGATTATTTCAGCAGCATCACAAAACTCATTTGGAGGCAATGGAATAACAAGATTTTCAATGTAATAGAGAAGCTTTATATATATATATATATTTTATATATATATATCTGAAACCTTTATTTCTTGGATCAAGTTATGTATAGATACTTGCTTTTGGAGGAATTCATTTTTCTTCTTTGTAGACCTTGTTGAGTGGATTGTATATTGCTTGTAGTGTTCGAGAGAACTTTTGTACTCACATTTGTACTTAGAAATATCTTCTTTTTAATAAGATTCTTATTTACTTAAAAAAAAATGAAGCTCAGAAAAGGATTGCTTAAAAGAAATGATAATTGAAATGGCTAGATCGACATCCTAAGCTAAAGCAAGTACAGATGAAGAGCAAAAGATGGGGGGGAAGGGGGCAGTTTGAAAAAAGGCCAATCAGATATTTTATCAGGATTGTTGTAGAGCATTATTTTAGCAGCAACAAGGATGATGCAAATAATATATAAGAAATGCAAAACTAGCTCTAAAAACTAAAACTCATTAAAACATTGTGTTAACGGCTGATGTGGTGACTTCAATGATGATGTTGAACATATTTCCTGTACAATGGTTATTTGATAGTTTCTTAATTGTGGCAGTGATTACCACAGACATTGCTGTTACATTTTTCTAGTTATACTATAGAATTTTCCATCTTTTCCCCGTCCAATAAAATACAGGACAGATATTAAAGTTCTACTTTCTTATAACATTCAAGGGCTAGTATGTTGGTTAAAATTTCCAGGTATGGGATGAACATCCAAATCTTAACAAATAGTATTGCAAACATCATGTCCAATGCAACATGCATTCAAGGGATATTAATGAGAGAAAGTTGAATCTCATTAATCTCAATCAGAACAATTAGAAAATTCCCAGCTTAACCTTAACCAGCCAATCAGAACAATTAGACATAGTCCAGGTGGAGTCCGAACTTTTCTCGTGGGCACTATTACTCAAAATTCTGAAGTGGATCAAGGGATTCAGGCCAGAATGATTTGAAAGGAATTTTAGTAATAGAAATATACAAGAGTTTCATATGTATAAACTTTTTACACCACTTGCAGTAACTATCCATCATTTTGGTACGTTACAGTTATAATGCCTAAAATTAACATGTTTCAAAAGTTTCCTCTAGGCCACAACTTTGTGTTTTGTTCTTTGAAAGCAATAGATGAATGCTCATCAATGATGCCATCAGCTGTCCTTTTGAACATGAAGAAAATGTCAATCACTTATTTCTTTATCTACTGAATCCCCCAGTGAATTGACTACCTTCCTTTTAGTTAGATCATTGTCGGTGCTGCTAGGTTTAGACTTTTGTTCTTCCTACTTCCTACCTAAGAAATTACCCACATTAACATACTTAATTAAGCTTCAGCTGATATAGACAAATTCATTTTTTGATTGGCATACATTTATACACATAAATCATGCCTGAAATGTTAAAGCCCAAGATAACGCAAGAGGTACTTCACAAGAATGCATCCACAATCTCATGCGCCTTGCATAATATAAACAACTAAAAAGTAAGATTGAATAATACTTCTTGGAACTCAGGAGGACATATAGCTGCCAATTTAAGTTGCATCATAGCTGTTCACATCAGGTCAACATATGAAAAACAAGGTAAATTCCAACTCCTGCACATTCATCCACACTAGGACATATCAGACAACCCTTCCTCTGGAGTAAAGATCATACTTCAAAAAATCCATAGCATTTCCTCACATGAAAATTGGTTATTAAAATCAATCATTCAAACAGTAGCAAGTCATCCATTCACTAGTTCAACCACCCAGCAATTTCCTCACAAAACCTGGGTCATTATATTATTGGGAAGTTACAATACTATGATTCATCAATTATCTATAGCCAGATCTGGTACAGAAAACAGAAAGCTAAGATTCAACACAAATAAGCTAGAAAGGCCAAAAGTACAAGCAGAATGAAATCAATTATGCAGGTTCATATATACCTTCACCCTGATCATCGGCTTTGAGAGCTATGCTACCATACTTGACAACACCAATGAGAGTAAGAGTCCAGAACATTATGCTGTAGATACCCAAGTAGTCTTCCTCTGTTGGAGACTTCAAAGGCATTGAAGGGTACACATACAATGGGGAAGTTACAAGTCCTCCAAATACTACACCTAGAGTCTTGTATGCAAGTACCAGGGTACCCCATCGGTCCATCCGCTGATTAAATTGATTTACTTTCGATTAGACTTTAGACTTAGAAGTTCATAACATAATACCAATTTGAACTTGATCTAGCTCAAAGAAAATAACATAACCAACAAAAATCAACTAGTATTAGAACAGTCAATCACTCCAAACAACTCTTCACCAATCAAAGCACAAGACAACACAGAGTTGTTTCTATAATGATCTATTAGTCATTACAACATGGAATATGCAATCAAAGCAAGACATTAAATTGAGAAAGAGAAGGTGCTTTTGAATATTAGTTGAAGAGGAAATTAACTAATAAATAAGACCCAGAATGAAAATATGTATTCGAGCCGGCCAACCTCAATGATAAGTACTACTAATTGGTGAGTTGAGTAACAACGAACTACATAGAAATCTAAAACAACGATTACATATCAAACAGAAACATAAGGAGAAAATGAATTAAAATCAAACCCAAGAATATAACAACGTTCAGTGACAGACAACAAATATGTGCGCAATACAAACATGGAGATATGTATGTGTTTATGCTTGCGTGCGTGCGTGCGTGAGAGCAAGAGAGAGCTGAGAATACATTTTCCTGTGCATTTGAGATGGAGCCGCGAAGAATATGAAGTTGGATTTGTGATTCCATTGACAAAGCTTGTGGTCCGCCTAAACTCCCCGCTTCACTTCTCTGGTGTATTGTATAAAGAGAAATACTTTTTGCAGTCGGCGTGGCACATTTTATAAAAAAAAAATGAAAAAGACAGTCGAAGAGGGAATATGGTGATCTTAGGGTTCCAAAGTTCCAAAGAAAACAAAGAAGACACTTGGCTCACAATTCCAGTCTCCCAAAGTAAGCTCATTTCTTTCTTGGTAAAGGTTTTATTTCTTTTTCTTTTCTTGCTTTCGGTGAAGCCTCCATTATTTCTTTGTCCTTTTCTTGCTTTTGGTGAAGCCTCCCAAATGTGTGATGAACCAGATATGATTGTGTTCTTGCTTGTTAACTCCTCTAGAGGTGGAGCTTCCATGTAGACTCTCTCTTTAAGAGTTATTGTTTTTGTTGCTATTGTTATTGTTATTATTATGCCACTATGCTTAATTTGCGTATTGAGATAGTGCTGCTCAATAATTATTTAATCATCTAGAATTTTATTATTTTCCAAAATTAAATCTAAGATTAATAAATATTACCACATTTTAGAGATGATAATTAAGGTAGGATATTTAACATTTTCCCACTTTGAATGGCTTTGTGGTGCAGTTTTCGACAAAACGTCTTTTAGAGGACATCTTTGTTTATGGAATGTGAAAACAAATGTGAGAGATCTCTAGAGGTGGACATCGGGCCTCTACTAAAACCAAAAACACAACAAATTAAAGATTATTGTAACTAAATATATACATGTGTGTGAGTGTGGGGGACTTCAAGTCAAATATCCAACACCAAAATGTCAAAAAAGTAATAAGCTAAGGGCCCACTTTGGAGAGTGGGGAGCAAAGCATGAGGGTGGGTGGAGAAAACAATTGTAAAGGTTCAAGAAGTGGGTGGGTTCAAGTTTCTCGGATACCACAAAGCAGATTTTTGAAGTTGTTGGATTTATTTGTCTCCCAACTTTGAAAGCTCATAATAATGTTAGCACATTCAACTTTTATGTTGTATCTAGCATTTTCTTTCTCTTATATAGCTCGAAATACTGTTGAACTTTTTTCCCTTATATTTTAGATCGACTATCTATGTAATTGAGATGATCTTTTTCTTAAGAGACACGATAGTAGACATTTCACACATTTTAGTAAATATTTTAGCTTCTATTTGGAATTGTGAAGATGGAGAAAGAGAAAGAAGATGCATCCTCCATAACACCTCCTTTCACTAATCCATCAACCCAGTTATTGTACACAACACACACAATTGGTGTGTATTTATTATATATGTAGTCACTACCCATCTGGGTTGTTGGTGGTTTGTTGGAGTATGTTATGTGTTGGTGGTTTGTTAGAGTAAACCTGTGTTGTTGTTGGTTTATTAAAATTTGTGTATTGGGGGTGGTTTTTATTGTTTTCTATAATTTACTCATTAATTAATATGTCCAAGCTATTATGCAAACATCTAACTCTAGTTTTATTTATCGTATTAGGTACAACAAAAGAATAATGTTTTGGGTGTCACATCGAAATTTCACTAGAGCACGAGAAGATTTCCTTGTGCATATAGATATAAAAATGAAGCTCACGTTTTGTATTCTAGTATTTGAGCCTACATTTTGTATCCAAGTACTCTATTGGTGTAAAGTTGACTTTGTATCCAAGTGCTCAATTTATGGGAATGATATTTGTTTTATTTATTTTTATCACTCGATTAATGTATTGATTATAAATTATATATGCACATCTAGATGTGGATATATTAAAGACCAGACAAAATCTAGATGACCAAAATGGAAATATTTTTTTCTTTGTCATAAAAATGATAGGTAGGCATGCAATACGTCTACCTGCCATCACAATGCTAGAAAGTTTAGAATCTGATTCCATAAACTTGTAATTTATTGGCAATCCATAAACCTGCAATTTATTGGCAAGTTCATTCCACGCAGATACATACTTTGTTAAAAGAAGTGGTACATTAAAGTACAATAAAGTCTTAGGATTAAAGATCACTAATAGCAAGTAAAGTCTCCAGTATATAATAACAAAGTCTCGACTTACAAATGCTAAGTTCCTATCAAACACAAAAACAAAGTCATATTCACTTTGAGTGTATCAAATACAATTAAATAACTATGGATATTAGAAAATAGGCATGAAGAAGTGTGCGTGCGTGCCACATGTTGGCTTCTTGACTACAACGCTGGGCTTGATCACTGTGGAGTGCCAACTCCCTCTTCCCAGTGTCTTATTCTCTCTTTTGAAGTTCTTCCTCCCTCCTTAACAATTCTGCTTATCTCTTTATGAAGGCTTTCTCTTTGTATTCACTACCATTTGCCCACTTGAAATATTTGTAGTGTGGTAACTCTTGATTATACATAAATAAGCAAGTATGTTTGATGTCAAAATTTTGAATAAAAGATTAATATGTAAATAGAAATACACAAGTACTATTAATTATTTAAAAAATAATTTAGCTTTCTTCACCGGTCACAAAAAACAACTGTTACAGCACCCTACATTCTTGTAACATAAAATGAAATAGTTGCTCCTCGAATTTGGAGAAAACAAGAAGCTATAAGCACTCATAAGTAAATAAATAAAAAGAAGAGAACAAAATAACAAAAGCAACTTAACGAGACCAGTGAAGCAGCACAAGAATCAGCATTTTTTGGCTCAGCCTAGCTCACGGTTGGTTCATTATCACTTAGCTTAAATTGTGGGTTCATCATCTTTTGCCATGAATACTCAGCACGTGTATGATTATAATAGTCAACAAAAGCAAAGCCTCTGTTATTGCTAGTGTTCTTTACATCATGTGACAGAGTTTAATAACATTAGCCCACGATGCTTGTAACACAAATAAATTCAAACCTCAGGCTATTTTTAAACATAATGCTTTCCAAAGCGAGCAGAATTCAGATAATAAACAAACAACAAGAAGCAAAAAATTAAAAAATAAATTGAAAAGAAAATAGATAACAACAAAAATTAATGTAAATTACCATAATTATTCATAACTAATACATACTGACCTTAACCAGTTCCACAGCAGTAACTTCGGGTCCAATTTCAGTGACAACTTTCCTCAAATCCTCCTCTCCCCAACTTTTAGAAACATTACTTCAGCATACGTAAGTACTAGCAAACAACCATAATAAGATGTTTGCGCAAACAAACAAAACAAAACAACAAAACAACAAACAATAAAAAGGGCTTAAGAAAGACTTGTCTTAATATTTTAACAACCAATTATAATTGAAATTAAGTTAAAAATCCAACTTTTCACCAAGTTAGTCATTGCCATGTCATTTTTATCAACTCTACTAAATGATTTCTACTTTGCAGTACTGCCTCCCTAGATCAAACCATCAAGTATTCTTCATACATGCATATCAAATATTGCTTGTGTATCCCGTGCACAACAACATTTAACCAAGCAAGCATATTATAATGCCTGTGTACTAGGGCTATAAGTATTTCTATGATTCAACAAAATTTGAGTTTTACTCATTAATAAAACAAACACAAATGCACCCCATAAATAAAGGAAATGGAAAAAAAAAAAAAATGAAAACCTAGGGTTTCATTGCAAATATGAAATGTAAACAATAGAGAATGTATAGTAGTGGGGGCCCCCCCGACCATTATGATGGAGAATGGTCCTGTTATTTTGGTCACGATCAGTACAAATATTTGTCTAATATCTCCATTTCCTTTTAGTGAGAAGGAAACCCATGGAAAAATCCTCAAACATTTCAAAATCTATGCAAAAATGGAATGAGATGGAGTAACAAGTTACTTAGGACAAAATTAGAACCGATGCATTGTAGAAGCTCTCGTGCCTTGCAGAAGATCCAACACATCTCTGCATTGTTGAGTTTCATATTGCAGACCAACTGAGATAGCAATGGGTTTCATATTGTAAACAAAGAGAAGGAGAAGTAGAAAAGGGAGAAGGGAAATTGCGCATCTGGCAAAGGAAGAAGAAGTTCAAAAGGCACCGTTTTATTTCTTCTAAACAGTGCATTTTGAATGCACATATGAAGTAGTGCACGGGGAGCTGTGGACGACATGATGAAGATGCAAGAAGGGCCATCTGTAATGCCACTAGGAGGGCTAGATGTGCCGAGGCTAGGAGGGTAGCATTGGGGTGCTTGGGTGGTGAAGTCTTGGGTGCACAAGGCAAGGCCACCTAGAAGAGGATCAAGTTGTTGGCAAATCCCTTGATCTTAGGGGATGGTTGGCAAATCCCTTGAATTTAGGGGAGAAGGAAAATCCCTTGATTTTAGGGGATTGGGCGGTTTCTAGAGTGATGACCGAATATGTTCCTTCGAATTAGAAAGATTATCTATTTATTAATTTGTTTAGCTTGTTTCCTTTATTTTAGGCATTGTTAAGATTGATCCTTTAATTGTAGGAGTTTGATTTGTTATTGGATTATGGTCTTAAAAGAAGTTGATTGGGGGAGGACTAGCCAAACCCTAGTACTATTTATTTCGGTTTTGCATTGTAATTCGTTATTATACTATTCTAATGAATGATAATTTTCTTTTCCAATTTTTGAAAATTGAGTGCTAGCTCGAGTTAGTCTTAATTTTCATCTTCCAACCAATTGGATCTTGGTGTTGCCTTGAAGTAACCCTAGATTCAACCACCCAACATTTTCACAAACACTTGAGTGAGAGTGAGGCTTCCATCATTGGTGCTTTCATTGAGAGAGTTCAACCTGTGGAGAGGAAGCCATGGCCGATTGACAACCAACGCATAGGGAGCGGATTGAGAATCTTGAAGCCACCTTGGAGGCACAATATACTGCCTCCAATGAATGGCTTGGAAGTTTAGAAGAGGTGCACGTAGGGGGAAGTTCTCAAACTAAAAAAGGACTTTTCCAAGTTTAATGTGATGACTTGAGCACTTGGGTTAGTAGACCCAAGCAACACGTTAAGCACAATCACATGGAGGGCCATGCTAAAGTATCCTATGCCACCTACTTCCTTGAGAGGGAGGCTAACCAATGATGGCAATGGATGAGGAAGACCTATGGGGCTCAAAGGAGGGGGTTGAAATAGTGGAAGTTTGACAAGGAGCTTTTGAGGAGGTTCAGGCCTACTGAGTATATGGACTACCATAAGACTCTCTCAAAGATCAAGCAAACCGGATCTTTAAGGGATTATCAAAATGAGTTTGAATATTTATCCACTAGAGCACATGGGTGGTCAGAGAATGCCCTCATTGGGACCTTTGTGGGAGGCTTGAAGAGTGATTTGGCAGCATAAGTGAAGTTTAAGAAACCTTCATGCAAGTTTTGGAGGTTGCACGGATTAAGGAAGATCAACTTCAAGATTTGAAGAAAAGTAGCTAGTTTAAGATGAGGAAACCACTTCCAATGGTTTCTAGTTTGGTGCAAACAAGACTTTTGGCAAGGACTTCTCACCGGAAGGTCTTAGTGGAGGCACATCAAGCAAAACCATACGTTTACCCACGGGTGTGAAGAGGCTATCTTGAAAGAGATGCAACGACGAAGAGAGAATGAGTTTTGTTTCAATTGCAATGAGAGGTTCACTATGGGCCACAAATGTAAAGCCAAGTAAATCTTTCTCATAGAGATGGAATCGAGGGAAAAGGAAGAAATAGGGGAGGATGAGCAAGGGCAAGAGGTGCAAGAACAAGGAGAGGTTGAGGGGGGAGACCCTCATATTTCTATCCATGCTTTGGCGGGTGTTTTTCAGTATTTATTTTCTTCCCATCTTCTCAGAACAATTATGGTGAATTCGTTTATGTTGAATTTCATTTCTATCATGAGCTAAATTTTCTTCATTCTAGGAAAACGATGTAACCTATTTCCGAACTATGCTTGATTGTCTATGCTAATTTAATGCAATTCTCTCTTTGTTTATCTGATTTATTCTGAATTTATTGCTTTTAATTAACTGGCCATTGATTAGATGATAAGTAATCTTGTGATTTGCTATCGAAAGAGGGAATCATAAGGTAGATCTTGGATATTTCAGCATAGGTAAGTATAGAGATCGAAAGACTTGTATGAACCTATGTAGTAATTAAATCATTGGTCTTATTGCGTTCTTGATTATTGAATTTGCATATTCTTGTATGAATTGATAACCAAGAGTCAATTCCAATTGACTATCGAAAGAGGCTTTTGGATGAATTAGAGATTTGCTAATAGACAAAAGAGGTTTAAAATTAAATTAGCTAGATGAGAAAAGCATAGTGAAGAAGTAGGTGAAATCGATTTCCTAGAAGTTTTCTTCCCATTAATTTGATCTTCGAACGTCAGTGTTATTTCCTTTGCACATTTTTCTTTGAGTTGATCTAGTTTAGATTGCAACTACAAAAATCTTAGTGGTTCCTCTAGATAAAATCAAGTTTAGTATAATTTTGGTATTTGGCAAACGTAAGGTACTAATCCCTGAGGACGATACTCTTCTTATTACTTTACTATAAAACTACGATACTGTGCACTTGTAATTTTGCACCGGTCAAGTTTTTGGCGTCGTTGCCGGGGACTGGTTTATTCTTATTCTTTTTGTCAATATCGATACAAAGTAATCTTGGTTTTAATTTAGAATTTTGTTTTAATTTGTTCTACAGGTGTGTTTTTGATGTTGGATGCGCCGTGCTAGATCTCGTGATATTATTCCTGTTGATCCGGAAATTGAAAGAACTCTCAGATCACTAAGAAGAAATAAGATACTAGCCATGGCTGAAGAAGATCGTGAGGTACTACCACGCACCTTGAAGGACTATGTACGGCCAGTTGTGAATGGAAATTACTCGAGCATAATGCGCCAGCCAATTAATGCCAACAACTTTGAGCTCAAACCAGCTTTGATTAGCATGATGCAGCAGGCTCAATTTAGCGGATCGCCACTGGATGATCCCAATATTCATTTGGCAATGTTCTTGGAGATTTGCGACACTGTGAAGATAAATGGTGTTACTGAAGACACCATTAGACTGAGATTGTTTCCTTTCTCTTTGAGGGACAAGGCTAGAGGTTGGTTACAATCTCTACAACCGGGAAGCATCGTTAGTTGGCAGGACATGGCTGAGAGGTTTCTTGCTAAATTCTTTCCTCCCGCAAAAACAGCCCAACTCAGGAGTGAGATTGGCCAGTTCAAGCAAAATGATTTTGAGTCACTCTATGAAGCTTGGGAGAGGTATAAAGACTTGGTTCGACGTTGCCCACAACATGGATTGCCAGATTGGTTGCAAGTTCAGATGTTCTATAATGGGTTAAATGGGCAAACTCGAACTATAGTTGATGCTGCTTCTGGTGGAACTTTGATGTCGAAGACAGCTGAAGGTGCTACTGCACTTTTGGAAGAAATGGCCTCAAACAACTATCAATGGCCAACTGAGAGGACTTTGGCTAAGAAGGTTGCTGGAATTCATGACTTGGAGCCGATAGCAGCCCTTTCAGCTCAAGTTGCTACTCTATCTCATCAGATTTCAGCCTTGACAACACAAAGGATACCACAAAGTACAGAATATGTTGCATCTACAAGTATGATAGTTCCAAGCAATGAGGCGTGTGATGACCCGTTTTTACGTGTATTTTCACTGAAGGGTTGTTTTTAATTTAATTAATATATTGGTTAATTTATTTTAAATTAATGTATTTTAAATTAGTTTTAATTTATTTGATGTTGTGTTTAATTTATTTTAGTCATTTTACGGTTTTTAATATCGTTTTCGGCGGATCGGTTTTTGGTCTCCGGAGTGAGGATTGGACCTCATTTCTTTTCTTTCCTCTTTTTCTTTTTCCCTTTTTCCTTTTCTTTTTCCTTCTTTTTCTTTCTTTTCTTCTTCTTTCTTCTCCTTTCTCTCCCGCGTACGCCGAGCAGCCTGTTTTTCTCCTTCCCGTCGCCCCTTTGACCGCCCATTTCTCCACCGTCCGGCCACCGTTTAGTGTACCGTTATCACCATTCTCTTCCCCTTCCACCAGAGATCATCCCCACCAATTTTCATAGCCATCAGACCAGCCGTTAGCTTTCGAGAGCCGCCGGAAGTCGCTGCACCTGCTGTGTTTTTGCCCTTGTCGCCGGTTGCTTTCGCAGCCCAGAACCGCCGCTCGCCGGTGGCGTGGCCTACACCACCCACCCAGTTTTCTTTCCCTCTCACCGGTGAACATTGTGATACCCGGTTTTTACGTGTATTTTCACTGAAGGGTTGTTTTTAATTTGAATAATATATTGGTTTATTTATTTTAAATTAATGTGTTTTAATTGGTTTTTAATTTATTTGAGGTGGTGTTTAATTTATTTTAGTCGTTTTACGGTTTTTAATATCGTTTTCGGCGGATCTGTTTTTGGTTTCCAGAGTGAGGATTGGACCTCATTTATTTTCTTTTCTCTTTTTCTTTTTCTTCTTTTCTTCTTTTCTTCTTTTTTTTTTTCTTCCTCTTTCCTTCCCGGTTTCTCTCTCCCGGCGCAGCACTCCTCTCTTTTCTCCTTCCCGTCGCCTCCACTTTGACCGGCCAGTTCTCCGTCGTTCGGCCACCGTTTAGTGCACCGCCACCACCATTCTCTTCCCCTTCCACCAGAGATCATCCCCACCAATTTTTAGAGCCATCGGACCAGCCGTTAGCTTTCGAGAGCCGCCGGAAGTCGCTGCACCTGCTCTGTTTTTGCCCCTGTCGCCGGTTGCTTTCGCAGCCCAGAACCGCCGCTCGCCGGCGGCGTGGCCGACACCACCCACCCAATTTTCTTCCCCTCTCATCGGTGAACATCCCCACCAAGTTTCACCTCCATCCGAGCCACCGTTAGCCGCCACGAGCTCCTCCAAGCCATACGGTTTTTCACCGTTTCCGGTGCCGTCGCACCACCTCCGGCCACCATCTTTTCATAGCTTCTTCCCCTACCTCTTGCCGACCTAAACCACCCATTTCCGGCCTCGATCCGTTGCTGGAGCAGCTCCCACGAGCTCAACTCCGTTCAGCCCCTTTTTGACCTTCGACCGCCATTTCCACCACCACCCACGGCCAAAACTCATTTCCCTTAGCTTCATAAATATCTCAAGGCCATTCCCTATCAATCCCGAGCCTTGGTTTGTCCCCGTTCGAAAATGGGTAATTTATTACCCACGACAACAGTGTAAATTACACTGTTACGTTGCTTTTTCTCCGCCATTTTTGCAACGCCGGGTGTTTTCTAAAATTACCGTATAGCGCTGTAAGTATTTTCCAAATCCTACTTTCAAATTTAAATATATTTTGCTCATTCAATAATTATTTATCTGTTGGTTGGCTGATTCCAGACTGAGTCCGAGGAGTTCGGGGGTCGGATGGATGGAGGACGGAGTTGCCTGTTTATTTGATTTATGTGTTGGATTATTTTATTTTGCATTTATATGGCATTACATGGTGCATGCACGTGTGTTTTTGTTTAAGTGTGAAAAGCCTGTTTATTGGCGTAATTGGACTTACGAGTGCGTGTGTATCACGACCCCAAACCGGGATGAGATATTATCCCGGTGGAGCTCCTCTGGTCACTCGGGAGCGGAATAAACTGAGTGATGTCCCCTGGATCGTCGCTAGACGACGGGAGCGGGGGCTAGGGGTTGCTTGGCTACGAACGCGCCGGGCGCGGAACCGGGCATCGCTCTACGCACCGACTCCGTGGCCCTTCGCTGGTGAGGGCTAGAGGATGCTTGGCTACGAACGTGCGGGGCACGGAATTGGGCATCGCTCGTTAGGTGTCACATGCGTGGTGGTACTCTGCGGTGTGGCACTGGAGCCAGGGTGTGCGGATGACCCCTAGGGGAGGTCATGGTGCATACGGTTAATATGGCTAATGGTTTGAGTCGGATAAAGGCCAAATGTGACTTTTGGCGTGTTTTTCGGAAAGGATGTGTTTTTGGGCCAAATGGGTTTTTGGCGTGTGTGGAAAAATCGTGTTTTGTGGGCTTTGTGCATTGGGCATGTTTCATGCATATTGTTTGAGTTCTATGTGTTTTTATCTGGTAGTGTTTGGGTTTTACTTACCTGCGGTACCATTTTTGGTTCCGTAGCTTTTGGTGCAGAGTTTGAGGATGAAGAGGAGGAGGCTGAGCCCAAGGATGCGGCTCCGCCGGGTTGCTGATGCTATGCTTTATATTTGGTTTAAAACTGTATTTGTGTTTTTATAATATTTTATTTATGTATGTTTTAAACAGCTTGTATTACGTTAAGAAAAATTCTGGTACTTAGTTATATGACTTTCGTTATCCGCTGCGTGTTTCTTCGTGCACATACGTTGCTTTTGCACACAATTGGCACTCGTCGATAGGGTGGTGACCCGGGTTGTCATCATCCAGACGTCTCGATTTCCCCGTGTCCGTGATGGGGATTTGGGGACGTCACAGGTGGTATCAGAGCGGTTTGGCTCTGGGTAAAACCATATGTCCCATAGGTGGAGTACCAGAAAGTTTTAAAAGCTGGTGTTAAAATTATTTTAATTTATTTAAGTTGAATTGTTTTTCTTTAACTTGATTCGATTTTATTTGATTTGAATTTATTTTATTTACTTCCATTTGATTTGGTTTGGTTTGATTTTATTTTATTTGAATTGCAAGTATGTTGTTTATTTGTTTTATTTATTTTGTTTTAAGTTGTTTTGTTTTGTTTTGTCCGGAGTTAAAGTGGGGTTGAGGATTGTGCTATGGCTGGAGGACAGTACTATTGAGAATGTCGTTGATAGGAAAAAAAAAATACTTAGTGAAGTAGGGTTGAATTTTATAGAGGTGGGTTACTTTTATAATATTGTGGCTAGAAGGGAACGACATGGATTAGACAATTTCTTGGGAGTAGGAATGTAAGTTGCAACTAAGGAGGGGAGTTAGCTTTAAGTCGCTTAAGATGGTTGAGGTCTTAGGTTTTGTAGAATTTATGTAATGAAGCTATAGAATAGGAGAGTGTAGGTTCAACAAACTTTAAGGATTGGTTTAAGATAATTTTATCTAAGGTTTGAGGCCTTATAGATTTTAAGAAATAAGATTTTGGTAATTAAGGTTTTAGGTTCGACAAGCTTTGGAGGAAATAATTAAATTCCAAGTTTCAATTTCGCTGATTCGAATGAGCAATTTGGTGGCAATTTGGGTTTTAAAATTTACAAGCTTTTAAGGTGAATGTTTTGGATTAAAGCCATCAATCTTGAGGATTTCAGAAAATGATTTATTATCTATTAATGTTTTAGAATTTGAAAGATTTGGGAGTTGATTTTTTTTTTTTTCTATTATGGGATGTAAGTTGTTTGATCTTAGAAGTTCCGGAAGATGATTCTTATTTGATTTAAGGTTTTAGAATTGCAGAGTAGAAGGATTGACTTATAATAAGAATTGAGTTCTTAGTTTTACAGACTTAGTGCTGTAGCTTGATCTACTCTAGTGAGTGATTAGTTTGTAACCATTAAAATGGGGTTGATTAGAGTTGAGTTATTGATATGAAAATTTTTCTAGAGTAGATTTCTTTGAGAATGGAAGGTAATGATCTAGCTCATATACTTCTTTGAGGATTGTAGATATTGACTTAGTTTAGAAAATGACTATTGTTAACTCGAGGTTGTAGTAATTGATTTTAGGAAATGATTTTTGTCGGTTCGGAAGAAATAGATCCATTGAGGTTTTGGAAGCAATAGTTTAATTGTTGATATTGAATTCGATTGAAGTTGAGACCTCATATTCCGGAGACTTTTGGGAACGGATTATTAGCAGGTTTAAGGTCATTTTCAGTACAAAGCTTTAAGCGATAACTATTTGCTGATGTTAAGGGTATAAGTTAAGCAGATATAGGAATGATTCATGTTGATTTGCAGATATAAGTCCAGATGATGGAAATAGTAGTAATGGATTACTTGTACGTTGGAATGACTATTGGTTTCGGCTAAGGACGTATGAGATCGACATGTGATAGTGGTGAATCGATTGGAGTGTTCAGTCTAGGCGTGTTACTCAATGGAATGTAGGTTGGCAATAATTGTTATAGCTCGAGGTTATAGTGATAAGTTTTAGGATTGATTCATACCGAGTTGAGGATAATAGATGATGCAGGTTTTGGGAAATGATTTTCGTTTATTTTGACGATATAGGTACGGATGTTGGAAATGGAAATAATGGATCACTTATACGTTAGAATGATTATTGATCTTAGCTAAGGGTACATGAGATCCATTTATAGTGGTGGTGAGGGTGTATGGATTTCGGAGAGTACAAATCCTAGTCTCTTTTTGGCTTGAGAGAAGTGGCTTTGGTGAGTATTGGAGTGGATTAGATGTGATAGTATTAAATTCAATAGATCATAACTTCGAGTTCTTGGTGAGTTGATCAGAGTGTAGAGTTGAAGTGGGTTACCAATTAGAGTGATGGTTGGCATTAATTATTGAGACTATCTCTAAGAATTAATTGTGACTTGAGGTCACATAGGAATTTAAATTTTGAGGCTATACTTTCCTTTGGAGTTTTAAGTGTCCAGTTGGGAGAGTTATAGACATTTTATTTAACTTGAGAGATTGTTGGGTCGCAATGTGTAGTGGATAATAAAATCTTAAAAGTGGAAGTTGGGGAATCAACGGTGATTAGCCTAAGCAGGTACGTGAGGTAATAAGCAGTAGGAGTTAGGAGGGTAGTGCAATAGTTTTGATGGATTGGAGATATGAGCAGCATAGCCTATCTTGAGATTTAATTTTGTATGCAATTGAAGGAAATAGTCGTGCTACTACTAGGGTTATGAGAATGGAAGTAGGTAAGTGAGTTTTCAAGAAGGGTTCATTAAGGTTATGGTGAATTCAATCGTGGTTCGTAGTGTATTTAGTCATCTCTAAATTTAGACGATATTCAGAATTTAGGTGATGATCTTGATAGTGTAAGTTGTTGGGTAGGAGTTATAGGTGCTTTATTAGTTGGTCGGGATGGATTCGAGCCTTATGTTCTTTATCTTAGATGAGATTGGCGTATTTTGAGATAATGTTACTTGTTTTTAATTTGGAAGTTGCAATTGATTGATATTGTCTTTTTGTTGAGGATCATGGGTGTCATTGAGGAATCTTGATTTGATTAAGGTAGCTAGAGATAATTGAGGGATAGGAGTGATGATTCATGATTTTGGGAGATTTTATTTTCTATAAAAGTGTGGTAAAGGATTTTCTTGCTTCCAGGTGTTAGAGTTAGCTTGTACTCAAGGGTGTTAATTTATGAGGATATAGTCTTTTTGCATTTTGGCGAGTTATCAAAGTGCGCACGGAAGCGTGATATTTTGGAGATAATTAGGTGTTTAAATCTTGTGCTGATTTTGGAAAATTAGTGATGACTTAAAGTTTTAGTCAGAAGTTAATCATTTGGTTGTACAAATTATGTTGATTGATGGTTTATTTTGGAAGTGATTATTAGGTTACCAAGATATAGTGTATAATGAAGGTTTGGAGGTTATAACACAGGAGCTAATTGAGGTTAACACAGTTTATTGTGGAAAGATACTAATTGTTGGAATTTACTTGGGTGCGGTTTTGAAGTTCTTGTGGATATGGTGATTTCTGTTTACGTGGCCGCTTTAAGAGTTCTAGACGTGATGCGTCTCTGAGAGATTAGTGCGAATGTGATGGAATTGCTTATAGGAGTATATTTGGAGAGAGCTTTATTCATACTTGTGTGGAAATGGTTGATAGTATGATTTTTTCAAGTATAATCTAAGTTGTATATTGTATCTGCTTGGCGATGATGTTTGATTTCACAAATTTCGAGGACGAAATTTATTTTAAGGGGGGGAGGATGTGATACCCGGTTTTTACGTGTATTTTCACTGAAGGGTTGTTTTTAATTTAAATAATATATTGGTTTATTTATTTTAAATTAATGTGTTTTAATTGGTTTTTAATTTATTTGAGGTGGTGTTTAATTTATTTTAGTCGTTTTACGGTTTTTAATATCGTTTTCGGCGGATCTGTTTTTGGTTTCCAGAGTGAGGATTGGACCTCATTTATTTTCTTTTCTCTTTTTCTTTTTCCCTTTTCCTTTTTCTTTTTCTTCTTTTCTTCTTTTCTTTTTTTTTTCTTCCTCTTTCCTTCCCGATTTCTCTCTCCCCGCGCAGCACTCCTCTCTTTTCTCCTTCCTGTCGCCTCCACTTTGACCGGCCAGTTCTCCGCCGTTCGGCCACCGTTTAGTGCACCGCCAACACCATTCTCTTCCCCTTCCACCAGAGATCATCCCCACCAATTTTCAGAGCCATCGGACCAGCCGTTAGCTTTCGAGAGCCGCCGGAAGTCGCTGCACCTGCTCTTTTTGCCCCTGTCGCCGGTTGCTTTCGCAGCCCAGAACCGCCGCTCGCCGGCGGCATGGCCGACACCACCCACCCAGTTTTCTTCCCCTCTCATCGATGAACATCCCCACCAAGTTTCACCTCCATCCGAGCCACCGTTAGCCGCCACGAGCTCCTCCAAGCCATACGGTTTTTCACCGTTTCCGGCGCCGTCGCACCACCTCCGGCCACTATCTTTTCACAGCTTCTTCCCCTACCTCTTGCCGACCTAAACCACCCATTTCCGGCCTCGATCCGTTGCCGGAGCAGCTCCCACGAGCTCAACTCCGTTCAGCCCCTTTTTGACCTTCGACCGCCATTTCCACCACCACCCACGGCCAAAACTCATTTCCCTTAGCTTCATAAATATCTCAAGGCCATTCCCTATCAATCTCGAGCCTTGGTTTGTCCCCGTTTGAAAATGGGTAATTTATTACCCACGACAACAGTGTAAATTACACTGTTACGTTGCTTTCTCTCCGCCATTTGCAACGCCGGGTATTTTCTAAAATTACCGTATAGCGCTGTAAGTATTTTCCAAATCCTACTTTCAAATTTAAATATATTTTGCTCATTCAATAATTATTTATCTGTTGGTTGGCTGATTCCGGACTGAGTCCGAGGAGTTCGGGGGTCGGATGGATGGAGGACGGAGTTGCCTGTTTATTTGATTTATGTGTTGGATTATTTTATTTTGCATTGATATGGCATTACATGGTGCATGCACGTGTGTTTTTGTTTAAGTGTGAAAAGCCTGTTTTTGTTTATTGGTGTTTGGATTTTACTTACCTGCGGTACCATTTTTGGTTCCGTAGATTTTGGTGCAGGTTTCGAGGATGAGGAGGAGGAGGCTGAGCCCGAGGATGCGGCTCCGCCGGGTTGCTGATGTTATGTTTCGTATTTGGTTTAAAACTATATTCGTGTTTTGTAATATTTTATTTATGTATGTTTTAAACAGCTTGTATTATATTAAGAAAAATTCTGGTACTGAGTTATTGACTTTCTTTATCCGCTGCGTTTCCCTTGCACATTTGTTGCTTTTACACACACTTGGCACACGTCGTTAGGGTGGTGACCCGTGATGTCATCATCCGGACGTCTCGATTTCCCTGTGTCCGTGTGTGGGGATTTGGGGGCGTCACAGGTGGTATTAGAGCCAGGTTTGGCTCTGGGTAAAACCATATGTCCCGTAGGTACTACCATAATGTTTTTAAAGTTGTGTTTTAAAATTTATTTTAAGTAAAGTTGCTTTTGAATATGTTTTAATTGTTTTATTTGTTTGAGCTTATTTGCTTGTATGTATTTATTTAGTTGTGTTATTGCATGCTGGTTTCTTTTTTTTGTTTTCTTGTTATGTGGTTTGGTTTGAGTGTTTTGGTTTTATGTTGTTGGTTTTTTTTGTTTTTCTTAAAGGGGGTCAAATGTTGTGTTGTGGCAGGAAGGCGGTATAATTGAGGATACTATTATTAGGCTTGAACCTTTAGTGTAGTAGGCTTGAATTTTTACGATTTGGTTTGCTTGTATGATGATTGAGGTCAAGGTTTTATAGAATTTATGTAACGGGGCTATAGTATAGGAGAGTGTAGGTTCAACAAACTTTAAGGATGTGTTTAAGGGAATTTTGTTTAAGGATTGGGGTCTATTGCCACTGTGACCTGGTAGCGCTTTAAGAAAGAATTTAATGATTGCTTCTTTCCCGCTCCGTGAGGCGGCAAAAAGCAAGAGAGTTCTCAAGCTTAGTCCAAGGGAGCATGACCGTGGAACAGTACGCCCGAAAATTTATAGAACTTGGGCGATTTGCTCCCCACCTCATCGCCTCGGAGGAGATGCAGGCAGAGCGTTTCCAAGAGGGTCTACGTTCTGATATACGTCGAATGGTGGTCAGCCACCGGATATCCCATTTTCAGGATTTAGTGGATGTGGTCACTCTTGTAGAGCGAGAGAATAATCTGAATATGGGCTCCCCTTCAGGACAAAAGAGACGGAGTTTTACTGGTGAAGGAAGTAGTTCGGGTTCGCCTCAGAAGTTTGTTCAGCGGGCCGGGACTCAACCATAAGCAGCCTCGGGAGTGCGTATGGGAGGCCGAGTTCCAGTTTGTGACAAATGTAGTAAAGCTCATGAGGGTGAGTGTCGTCTGGGTAGTAATCAATGTTTTGGAATGCGGTCAGACTGGGCATTTTGCTCGTGAGTGCCCTAGTCGAGTTCAAGAAAGCCGTGGAGCTCGTCGCAGTGGTAGAACTAACCAGAGGCATTTAGCTCGGGCTCGAATGTACGCAGTGACTCTTGGTACTGTTGGAGGCGAGGTTACGGAGACTCAGAATGCTAGAGTCATGGCATGATCTGGGTGATCTTTTAGGGAAGTAGAATAATTGAGTTCTTTAGTTCCGAGGAGTTTATGAAATGGTCTATAGTGTAGTAGTTTGTAAGTTCAACAAATTTCAAGGATATATTTTATGAAATTTCATTAAAGTTTTAAAGTTTGGGGCCTTATAGATTTTAGGAAAATAAGTTTATGGTAATTAAGGTGTTAGGTTCGACAAGCTTTGGGGGGGAAATAATTAAATTTCGAGTTTTAGATTTCGTGATTCGGATGAATAATTTGGTGACAATTGGGGCTTTAGATTTTACGAGCTTTTAAGGTGAATGTTTTTGATTAAAGCTACCAATCTTGAGAATTTAAAAAAAAAAAATGATTTATTATCTATTAATGTTTTAGAATTTGAAGGATTTGAGAGTCGATTTTTCTTTTATAGGATGTAAGTTCTTTGATCTTAGAGGTTCCGGAAGATGATTCTTGTTTGATTTAAGGTTTTAGAATTGCAGAATTGAAGGACTGATTTATAATTGGAATTGAGTTCTTAATTTTACAGACTTAGTGCTGTAGCTTGATCTACTCTAGTGAGTGATTAGTTTGTAACCATTAAAATGGGGTTGATTAGAGTTGAGTTATTGATATGAAAATTTTTTCTAGAGTAGATTCCTTTGAGAATTGGAGGTAATGATCTAGTTCGTGTTTTTCTTTGAGGATTGAATATATCGAGCTAGTTTAGAAAAATATTTACTGTTAACCCGAGGTTGTAGTGGCAGATTTTAGGAAATGATTCTATCGACTCGAAAGATATAGGTCCATCAGGGTGTTGGAAATAGTAGATTTTGTGTTGGTATTGAATACGATTGAATTTGAGGCTATACGATCCGTAGACTTTTGGGAATGGATTCTTAACAAGTTTAAGGTCATTCTCGGTACCAAACTTTAAGCAATGGCTAGTTGCTGATTTAAGGATATAAGTTGAGTAGATTCAGGAATGATTCTTGTTGAGTTGAGGATATAAGTCTAGGTGATGGAAATGTGATAATGGATCACTTGTACGTTCGAATGATTTTTGGTGTTGGCTAAGAGTGCATGAGATCGATGAGTAGTAATGGTAAGTGCGTATGGATTCAGGGGAGTGCTGGTCCTAGTTTCAGCAATTTTTGGCTTGGTAGGAGTTGAAGAGGAATCTGTTTGATAATATTAAATTCAAGAGATTTTGGCTCTGGGTCGTTTGGTAAGTTGAACGGAATGTACAGTCGAATCGGGTTACCCATTGGGATGATGGTTTGAAAAGACTGTTGTATTCATCTTGAGAATTAATTGCGACTTGAAGTCATAGGAATTTAAATTGGTGAGGCTATACTTTTCTTTGGAGATCAAGTATTCAATTGGGAGAATTGGGGATATGGTTATTTAACTTGAAAGAGATCGTTAGGTCACCATGTGTGTTGTATGAAGTAATAAAGTAGTAGGATCCATGAGTGTTGTTTAATAGTTTTTGATGGATTGAAGATTTAAACAGTATGGCCTGTCTTGAGATTTATTTGTGAAGTGCTATGAAGAAATTAGTTGTGCTAAAACTAGAGTTTTTGAGAGTACAAGTAGGTGGGTGAGTTACCAAGAGCGTTTCGATTATGTCTAGGTGAAGTCAATGGTAGTTTATGGTGAGTTAGTTATTGCAAGATTAGATGTTATTCAAAATATAGGAAATGAGCTTGAAGTGTGGGATATCGGATAGAGGTTATAGGCGCTCTCGTTAGTTGGCTGGGAAGGATTTAGGCCTTTTGGAGATGTTCCTTATCTTTAGAAGAGACAGGTGTATTTTGGGATGATGTTATGTGTTTGCAAATTGGGGCCTGGAGGTTGATTAGTACTGGTTTCCGTCATCAATCAATGGATGTATTTTTGCAGAATGTTGGTTTTCGTTTAGGGCAGCGATGACCAACTGAGGGATGAGTGAAGATTTGTGGTTTTTGGAAGTATATGATTTTCTATGGAAATGTGGTAAACGTTTTCTTGTGGTTAGGTGTGGATTGAGCTTGTACTTCATGATATTAATTTTGAGGATATAGCCTTTATGTATGTTGGTGAGTTATCAGAGTGCGCGCAAAAGCATGATTTTTGGATATTCTTAGAAGTTCAATATTTTGTGTTGATTTTGAAGGATTAGTAGTGATTCGAAGTTTTAATAGGAGATTAATCTTTTGATCGTGCAATTTGGTTTATGGATGGTTAACTTTGGAAGTGGCTATTAAGTTACCAAAGTTGGAATGGGATGAAAGTTTGGAAGATAAAGCAGAGAAGTCGTGGATATTAGTAATTTATGGTGTGAAGATAATAACCATTGGATTTATTGGGAGTTGTCGATGATATGTATCTCTTAGTTATATTCAGAGTTGTATCCTGTATCTTTTTGGCGCTGGTGGTTGATCTTGCAAATTTCGAGGACGAAATTTGTTTTTAAGGGGGGAGGATGTGATGACTCGTTTTTACGTGTATTTTCACTGAAGGATTGTTTTTAATTTAATTAATATATTGGTTTATTTATTTTAAATTAATATATTTTAAATTGGTTTTAATTTATTTGATGTTGTGTTTAATTTATTTTAGTCGTTTTACGGTTTTTAATATCGTTTTCGGCGGATCGATTTTTGGTCTCCGGAGTGAGGATTGGAC